>NW_028134260.1:0-63000 GCF_964662115.1 Mustela nivalis | reverse complement strand
AAGCTAAAAGATATCTTGGATAATGTCTGTTTTGTCCACCACTGTAGCTCAGTTACTAGAGTGATACCTTATGTATAACAGATAAAATCCATATTTTGAATTAATTCTCAAGGAAATAAAAAAATAACTGGGCTGTGAATTGAAATTTTAGGCACATACTGGTGAGGGAGAATAGCCATAACTGCTATAAAGGAAACTATAGTTTTCATGATTCTTTGTTTCCTCTGCAGCTGAACACAACTCTGAATGAATAATATTGGATTCTGCCAAAGATTGCTTCAGCTAAATAAATAGATAATGTAGTCTGTTGGTGATATTTACATACAAATAGAGACATTTCTATTTTTTTTTATTCAGTGATTGTTTTTCTTAATTTTTTATTTTTTATAAACATATATTTTTATCCCCAGGGGTACAGGTCTGTGAATCACCAGGTTTACACACTTCACAGCACATACCCTCCCCAATGTCCATAATCCCACCCCCTTCTACCAAACCCCCTCCCCCCAGCAACCTTCAGTTTGTTTTGTGAGATTAAGAGTCACTTATGGTTTGTCTCCCTCCCAATCCCATCTTGTTTCATTTATTCTTCTCCTACCCACTTAAGCCCCCATGTTGCATCACCACTTCCTCATATCAGGGAGATCATATGATAGTTGTCTTTCTCTGCTTGACTTATTTCACTAAGCATGATACGCTCTAGTTCCATCCATGTTGTCGCAAATGGCAAGATTTCATTTCTTTTGATGGCTGCATAGTATTCCATTGTGTATATATACCACATCTTCTTGATCCATTCATCTGTTGATGGACATCTAGGTTCCTTCCATAGTTTGGCTATTGTGAACATTGCTGCTTTATATTTTATTGGAAATATAATCTCTTGTGGTGGTAAAGTCTATCATTCCACCTTCTGCGAAGTTATGATTATTATTCTAGATTTAAATATTGTGATCTGTCTCAGAAGATTTACAACAATACTTCAGTCTAAACTATAGTCTGATGCCCTATCAAAAGTATGCCCCATTACAGATTAAATGTTTGTATTTCTCTTTTGCAATGACAAAAGTCCACTTCTAATCACAGGATGCAACATGGATAAGGAAATGTAGGTTTTCCCAAAGTCAGCTTAACAATTATTCAAGGGACATAATTGACCTTGGAAATGGAATATAGCAAAAGCTTTTGTGTTTGTAGGTTCACAATGTAAGCGAACCTTGTATTCAAGATTTGATCCCAGGAAATCTTGTGTTATTAGTGACTCTGGGATGCTACATTTGATGAAACTAGAACCAATTCTTCTTCAGTGCTCTTCAGTTTAATTGGCACTTCCAGGAGATTTCACTGCATGTAATTTGAAAACCAACATCTTAAAGTCTAAGCTTGAGAACCCATAGGAGGGAAAAACCTTGTTCAAATTTATTATTGAAGAAGGGGGATATTTTTACTTGAAGAAAATATGGTAGTTTAGACAAAGGCTTGGCAGTCTAAATGAGCATTATTTGTAGAACTGTTTGGGTCTTGTCTTTAGGACTCAGACTATGCGTCTATGGTCAATGACATACAGAGTATGTATGCATGTATGTATGATTATAAAGTATCTTATATTATGCTCTGAATCAAATTCTCTCCATCCGGTGGGGCAACAAAACGGATTTATAAATATTTGAAATTCGTAGTATTTCCTAATAAAATGAAATATGGGTTTCTAAGTAACTAATTAGAATAGATTCTCTTTGTTCAAGAATTTCCTTAGATTTGTTGCTGAATTTGGGCTTTAGTTTTATTTGAAAAATAAAATTCTTTTCAATTTAAATATGAGAAGTGTTCATTAAATATATGATGAATTTCTGTTTGCAAAATTAATCTTGTATAAATGTACAATAAATTTTAAAATAATGTGCACCACATAATACACTGAAGTTTATTTTTAGAGTAAAATGCTTATCTGATCATTATATAAGTAGATGAACTATACAGTAAATTATAATATTCTACCTTTTATGAAGGCAAAAAGAAAAATTAGAAAAATCAAAGTTATGCATTTACATCGCAAGTGATATTTAGTTGTCATGTAATATGTCAGTGCAAATAATTAAAGTGATATTACTGATGAAAAATATATTTTAGTATTGCTTCTGTAATTATTCCATATAAAAGAACAATAGAGTTAATAAAATAACAAGTTTCTTAAAGGAATGAATTTAAAGGGCTGCTATGGTTTGTAGCACTCACTATAACCTGTTGATGCAGCCTATCCTAATGATTCTGGTAAAGATTTGAAATTTAGTTCTCAAACTATCACTCTCATAGATTAGCAACCTCATACATATCATCATGACGGCACTTGAAGCTGTCTCCTAATTAAAAGATCAATTATTTTTGTGGTTCATCCTCTACCTCTCCCTACCATCGCCATGACTGACTAGTGGTTGTCTGTTTTGTGTTACCTGTGTTTGCTTTTAAAAGTCAGAAGCATTCTTCTTCAGTCCGTTATTCAATCAGTTGGACTCTGATAAGAACCTTTTACTTCCTCTGGGTTTTTCTCTGTGTGAAAAGTTCTGAGATCATGGAATGTTAGAACACATTTGAGCTCCCATTGTCATCCCATACTAGGAATAAAACTAACTTAGAAGAATATAATAAATACAGATATGATCAGCATAGGAGAAAATGTGTATGTTTTTAATAGAGTTTTCAAAGGAGAATCTATGTTAGCTTCATTTCCTAACAGGGCCTCTCTGTAGCCTTCTTTGTCCTCCAAAGTCTCTCATGTGTATACATAATAGCTGGTGATATAGTCTGAGCAAGGAAGGATTTTGCCAATCTGGGAAACCTATTTTCTTTCCCTGTCATAATCATGCTGTATTTGATCATTTCTTCAAAATTCAGAAAAATATAAATAGACTTTGCTCTTAATGTCTGTCTTGGTTTCTTAAGGCTGCTGTAACAAATTGCTGCAAGCTGGAAAGTTTGAAATACCAGGAATTTATTCTTTCACAGTTTGGGAGAAATTTAAAAATCAAGGTGTCAACAGGGTCATAATCGGTCTAAAATGTTGCCTCTTAGTTGCCTTCGTTGCCTGTTAGCTTCTGGCAGGTGATAATGATCCTACCTTCCTTTGGTTTGTAGATGTATTCTTCCAATCTCTGTCTCTGTTCTCCTGTGTCTTCTGTGTCTGTGTGGAGATTCCTCTCTCCATCTAAGAATACCAACGTTGCATTTAGATTTACCCTAATGCAGTCTAATCTCTTCTTAAATTCATTATGTTTGCAAAGACCTTATTTTCAAACAATGCCTGATTTGCAGGTCCTGGAAGTTAGGACTTCAACATAACTATTTAGAGACACAATTCTAACCACTTACACAGTCTTTTAATTAAAAAAAGCATAAGTATCACACAGAGCTGATCAATTAGTACAGTAACATTGTATAAAAGTAAAATAAAATTGTAATTTTAACAAATTTTAACAATTATAACATTGCATAAGAGTAAAATAAAATAAAAAAAAAGTTTGCAAATTTTTTTCTTTTGAAGTTGAAAACAATTCCTGATTTTTGTATGCCTTTGCTTAGGTTTCTTTGTATCCTTCACTAATTCATCCCTAAATTTATCAGTAAAAGTGAAAAAGTCTTGATGCACTCAAACACAAAGTGAAATCAAGATGGTTTCCAGAGTGGTGAAGGATATGAAATTTTACTCTACCCGCAAGCTTATAAGTTAGCCCGTCTGTTGCATGGCTGTTGGGATAAACCACAGACCTCTGGCATCAGACACGAAGAACTGTTTTATTACTCACAATAGCTAAGGGGTAAGTAAGTATTTTTTACCTTATTACTGAGCTCCTATTTCCACAAGGTGTTACAAGGATGACACTTCCACACACAATGGAGTGTGTTACGCCTTTGGATAGCTAAGGTTTAGAGAGCCTGTGTTTAGAGAGCCTGTATTTTATATAATAGACAGTAAGCATGTCTGCCCTTTGTTCTGGAAGGAGTTATTGTCTTTCAAGGCTATGTGTAAAGAAAACATTTCCAAGGAGATAGTCCGGGATAAAACATCAGTGCTTTGTTAACAAAACCCACTAAAGACCCATAGAAAATTATATCCCAACATTTTTTATTATTGCTTTGTTTTGTTCACTTACTTGTGTTTTGTTCTTGTTTTCCCTTGAAGATATTTCTTCCAGAAATTCTTCTTTAGGACAACAGGATAATTTTGCTTTTGCGAATTTATCATCGTATTCTTCCTGGGTAGTATTACCTTTACCCTTCTTTCATGTTCAGCCTCCAATTTCTGACTTCCCATTGTTGTCAATCCTTACATTTCTGGCAATATTTAACCGACTAAATCCTATCAATAAATAAGGCACTGGAAAACTAGTCAAGTCACCATGGCAGAGGCAGGGGATGTAATTTGGGTTACTACTCTATTGTGCTAGTATCTTATATTACAGAACTAATTCAGTGGGTGATCTTTCAATTAGTTTCCATATGTCTCCCCCACCCCCCCAGTTTGTGTCTTAAATCCAGTTCTAGTATTCTTAAAACAAATTAGGAAAGTAGCTCATGAGTGGTATCTCTTTTAATTTTTGTTTTCAGTGTAGACTTGTATTAACTTTTCATTTTGTTGGTGTGCTATTCCTACCCTTCCCCTGGAGTTTAGAGCTATCCATTTCTACTTCTCCAGAGAAAGAGTTATGTAGTAATCATTTTATTACCTAAAAGTCAGCTTGTGTATTATCAATATTCCTAAAATTCCTGAAGGGGTTCAGATGTTTTTATAGAAGCTTTTGAAAAAGTTTTTAAGTGAAAACAAAGAATAAAGCAATGAAGCAATGAAGCCCTTTTTGTTGTTGTTATTGTTACAGGCTTTGCAGAATTACAAATTACCTTGTACAATATTATACTGGGAGTGCTCAGTCATTAACGCCTGTAGAACAGCCGTCAACTAATGACAGGACTATGTGAATAAGTACCTCAGTTCTCTTGGAACAAACCTCAGATGAATGTTCTATACAAGATCTCAAATTAATATTCTCTGTTGGAGTAAGCTCTAGATATATTCAATGGTAGCTACCTTGAAAATAATTAATTAACTTGCTGTCCACCCCCTATTTTTCAGTCTCTATTCATGTTTTATTTATCTCCAAAATAAGTCACTTTATTTAGTATTTTTGTGTCAGGCACTGTCTCTGGAAAACTCCAGTGGTACATATTAGTCTATCTTGTTCCCTTATCACCTCAAATCCACTATTTCCTACTTCTACAACAAGTAGAACTATCTTTTGAGTTTTTCATCTTAAATTTATACTTACAGCTGAAACCAAGTTGTTAAGGGATTGTATATTTCAACCAACTCATACACATATACATATATATGTTCTCAAAAACTCCTATGTATATTATATATGGACAACTCTATTCTCTCCTTCTGTTGTCTTCCCCCTCACCCAGTTTTCATTTAAATTCCAGCTAAAACAATGAATCCTGGAACACTGGAAAATAAATTTAAATTTTAAAAATTCCAGCTACGTAAAATACAGTACAATATTAGTTTCAGGTGTAAAATTTAGTGATTGATCAGTTACATACAACACCTGGTATTCATCACAATTGCCCTCCTAATACCATCACCTGTTTAACCTATCCTCTCATCCACCTCCCCTACAGTAACCTCACTTTGTTCTCTATAGTTAAGAATATGTTTTATGATTTGCATCTCTCTTTTCTGCCCTATGTTCATTTGCTTTGTTTCTTAAGTTCCACATATGAGTAAAATCATATAGTATATGTCTTTCTCTCACTGACTTATTTGCTTAACATAATACTCTCTTTCTCTACCCACATCATTGCAAATGGCAAGACTTCATTCTTTTTGACGGCAGAGGAATATTCCAGTCTGTGGGCATGTGTGTGCGTGCATGTGTGCGCACCACATCTTTATCTATTAATCAGCTGATGGGCATTCGGGTTCTTCTATAATTTGGCTATTGTTGATAATGCTACTATACACACTGGAATTCATGTATCCCTCAAATCAGTATCTTTGAATCCTTTGGGTAAATACCTAGTAGTGCAATGGCTGAGTCATAGGATAGCTCTTTTTTTAACTTTTTGAGGAAACTCCATGCTGTTTTCCAGAGTGGTTTGCACTCCTACCAGCATTGTAAGAGGGTTCCCCTTTCTTCGCATCCTTGCCAGCATCTATTGTTTCCTGTGTTGTTAATTTCAGCCATTCTGACAGCTGTGAGTTGGTATCTAATTGTAGTTTTGATCTGTATTTTCCTAACATGAGGGAGTTTGAACATCTTCTCATGTATCCATCAATCATCTGTATGTCTTCTTTGGAAAAATGTCTATTCATGTCTTCTGCCCATTTCTTAACTTGATTGTTTTTTGGGGTGGGTGTTGAGTTTTCTAAGTTCTTTATAGATTTTGGGTATTAACCCTTTATCAGATATGTCATTTGCACATATCTTCTTTCATTCTGTAGGTTGCCTTTTAGTTTTGATGATTTTTTTCCATTGCTCTGCAGAAGCTTTTTACTTTGATAAAGTCTCAATAGTTCACTTTGCTTTTGTTTCCATTGCCTCAGGAGGCATATCTAGTAAGACGCTGCTATGGCTGTTGTCAAAGAGGTTATTCCCTATGTTCTCCTCCAGCATTTTAATGGTCTCCTATGTCAAATTTAGGTCTTTAATCCATTTTGAATTTGTTTTTGTGTCTGGTGCAAGAGAGTGGTCCAGTTTCATTCTTTTGCATGTTGCTGTCCAGTTTTTCGAACATCATTTATTGAAGAGACTGTCTTTTTTTCCGTTGGATACTTTTTCCACTTTGTTGGAGATTAGTTGACCATATAGTTGAAGGTCCATTTCTGGCTTTTCTATTCTGTTCCATTGATCCATGTGTCTGTTTTGGTGCCAAGTATCATACCATCTTGACCATTATAGCTTTGTAATACAACTTGAAGTACAGAATTTTAATGTCTCCAACTTTGTTTTTCTTTTTCAGGATTGCTTTGACTAGTTGGGTTCTTTTATAGTTCATACATATTTTGAGATTGTTTGTTCTAGGTCTGTGAAAAACGCTGCTGATATTTTCATTAGAATTGCTTTAAATGTGTAGATTGCTTTGGGTAGTATAGCATTTTTTCAAAATCTTTTTAAAAGATTTTATTTTTTTTAATTTTTTATTTTTTATAAACATATAATATATTTTTATCCCCAGGTGTACAGGTTTGTGAATCACCAGGTTTACACACTTCAAAACACTCATCATAGCACATACCCTCCCCAATGTCCATAACTCCACCTCTCTTCTTTCAACTCCCCTGCCCCCAGCAAGACTCAGTTTCTTTTGTTAGATTAAGAGTCACTTATGGTTTGTCTCCCTCTCAATCCCATCTTGTTTCATTTATTCTTCTCCTACCTCCTTAACCACCCATGTTGCATTTCCACTTCCTCGTATCAGGAGATCATATGATAGTTGTCTTTCTCTGTTTGACTTATTTCGCTAAGCATGATACCCTCTAGTTCCATCCACATTGTCGTAAATGGCAAGATTTCATTTCTTTTGATGGCTGCATAGTATTCCATTGTGTATATATACCACATCTTCTTTATCCATTTTAACAATACTTGTTCTTCCAATCTGCAAGCATGGAATGTTTTTCATCTCTGTGTCATCCTCAATTTCTTTCATCTTTATTTTATAGTTTTCAGAATACAAATATTTAACCTGTTTAGTTAGATTTATTCCTAGGTATCTTATGGTTTTGGGTGCAATTGTAAAGGGGATGGATTCCTTGTTTTCTCTTTCTGTGGCTTCATTATTGATATGTAGAAATGCAAGAGATTTCTGTATGTTGATTTTATATCCTGCAACTTTTTCAGAATTTTTGTATCAGTTCTAACAATTTTTTGGTGGAGCATTTTGGGTTTTCTATATAGAGTATTATGTCATCTGCATATAGTGAAAGTTGAATTTTTCCTTGCTGATTTGGATGATTTTATTTATTTTTGTTATCTGATTGTTGTGGCTAGGACCTCTAGTACTATGTTAAGTAACAGAGGTGAGAGTAAACATCATGTCTTAGGTATTAACCATAAAGGACAAGCTCTCAATTTTTCCAAATTGAGGATGTTAGCTCTGGATTTCTCATATATGGCCTTTATGATATTGAGGTATGTTCCCTCTAACCTTACTCTGTTGAGGTTTTTTATTATCATGAATTGGATATTATACTTTGTCAAATTCTTTTTCTGATTTTATGGAAAGCATCATATGGTTCTTACCTTTTCTTACTATGGTATATCATGTTGATTTATATGTGAATATTGAACAACTCTTATAGCCCAGGAATAAATCCCACTTGATTGTGGTGAATGATTCTTTTACTATGCTGTTGGATTTAATTTGCTAGCATTTTATTGAGGTGTTTTTTTCCCTTTTTTGAGGGGGTTGGGGAGCAGAAGGAGAGGGAAAAAGAATCCTAAGTAGGCAACCAGTCCAGTTCAAAGTCCAATGCAGGGCTTGATCTCAGGACCATGTGATCATGACCTGAGCCTAAATCAAGAGTTGGAGACTTAACTGACTCTGCACCAGGTGCCCCTTATTGAGAATTTTTGCATCCATGTTCATCAGGGATATTGGTCCACAGTTCTTTTTTTTTAGTAGTCTGTCTGGTTTTAGTATCAGGGTAATTCTTGCCTCATGGAATTAATTTGGAAGGTTTCTCTTTTTGCCTTGTCCTTTGCCATATGCTCTGTGAAGAAAACCTCTGAGCAATTTTAAAATGATAAGTAATAAAACTTACTGCAGGGAATATATGAACAGCCTTTACATAATATACTCAAAAAGTTTTCTGTATATGTTATGAAATAGATAGGATTGAGTCTATATTGAAATATTTTATTTATATTCTAGCATATTAATAAATCTAACCTTCTTCTTATATGACTTCATATGACTTATATGACTTTAGGGTTTCCTTCTTTGGTAGTTATAGCAATAAAATATATTAAGTAAAGAAAACTGTTGTATGTTTTGTTAGTATTTAGTTATTCTGCAAATAAAACTCAAAGGATTTCAGAATATAAACAAAGACTTTCTTAAAAACTTAAAAGAGTCTCTGGGAAGCCATTATATTTTGTAGAAGTGGAAGTAGAAACATTTTTAAGTATGCTTTGTTCCTAAATATCAATGAATATTCTTGAAACTCTATTACATCAATTATAAAGATAGAAATCAAAATGAAATATCAAATAATATAACATATTGATAAATGTTCTTATAAAAATAACCAACATATCACAAAATGAAAGATTTTTTAAATTATTTCATAAACATTTATTTGATATTGATAATAGTATATTTGAAATCCAATAAGATTAATGTCAGTAGAGTTTAGTTATATTAATCTGTTCAGCAAATCATTTTCAAAATATTAAAAATTATTAGAAGTTGTAATAACTTATGTTTTATGTCTTTGAAGCTGTGGAATTCACTCAACATATATTTGTTGAATAATTATTATGAATCAAACACTTTTCAGAGTCTGTTTTATTCAGTTTTTGATAACTGCTGTAATAAACTATGTAAAGTGCACCTTTGAGTTTCATTATGTTAAATTGAAAAGGCCTTTGTCTATCAAATGTTCAGGAATAATTTTCAGTGTTCACATGAGTGCAGGGAAAAAAGTCTTTATAGCATGTTTGAGGTATAAATTGCTTCAAATTTTGAAAATGAAATATGACAACTTATATTCAAATCTTTATAAATTAGTTATTACCTTTGGGACAGCACTTCCTTTATTATAAATTTATCCTAAGAAAATAGTCTTTGGTATGTGCATATTTATATGTAGAATATACTCTGAATCATTATTTATAATATTGACAAAACAAGTAGTCTTAAAGTTTAATAATTGACCACCAGGCAAATAAAGATTGGTAATAGCAGAATACTCTATAGCTATTAAAAATCTATTTCAGTGTATTTTTGATGAGAACACTGAAGATATATGGGGAAGAAAATATTCCATATTGTTAAAAAAAATAGTCTTTGCATAAAAATACTTTGTAAAAAGTAGAAGATAAACACCAAAATGTAACAGTATTCATTTCTGAATACTATTTAAATGTTTGTTTCTTAAAATATATTTGGAGTACTTTTGGAGAACTCATATGCTCTATGATGAGTTTAAATTACTTTTGATATCAGATTTAATATCAAGGGAAATAACATATAGAATTTAAATTATGTTGTTCAAGATTAAAGAAAATTTGGTTGCTACAGTTTATGATACAGTAGTAGCTAATATTTATTGTAAATTCATTGTGGGCAAATAACTTCATTAATAAATTTTACAGGTTCATAATCTTATAAAATATGTCATGTTCTTATTCCTTTTTTACAAGTGAAAAATATAAGGCTTAAATATATTAAATCAAATATAATAATATTTTAACTTTGTTTTAAATAAAGTCATTTTTAGAATAAACTATGCCATACGTAAAAATTCCAACATTGGATTCCAATGGAGAGTTGTATTTGTTTTTTTTCACTTGTTATTATTTGACTTCTCAAATTGACCCTAGGTCAACTTTATCAACTGGTCAATAGCTACTTCTTATCTCCAAACTTCATGTTTCCAACTTTTTTTTTCGTAAATGTTCTACACCCAGTGTGGAGCTCAATGAAAGTCTTGAACTCATGACCTTGAGATCAAGACCTGTGCTGAAAACAAGAGTTAGATGTTCAACTCACTGAGCCACCTGGGCACCCCTCATTTTTCCAACTAACTTAAAATACTGACAAAAAAGCTAAAATAATTGTTTCACATAGTCAAATTTGCATAAATTCCAATTTTATATTTCGGCATTAAATGCCATCCTGTAATTTTTAACTAGATATCAACAAACCACATCTAGTGATAATACTCAACTAAAATTCATCACTTTTCTTGTGTTATATTTCTCTTGTTTATTTGAATGCTATTTTTTCCCCAACAGACATTACTTAAAAACCTGAAATCTCTGGATATAATTTTTAACCCAATATACTACAATATGTTTCAAATACTTGATTTTTTTAACATCAGGCTTTTCTGCAACAAACTCAAAAGTGAGTGTACCTTTATAAGTTAAAATAGAGCATTTTATCATTACTTATATTTAAACTTATTTATTTATTTTTACCCATGAATTATTTTTTTATCCTCTTTCTCTCTTTCTTGTTTTATGTGAATATAGTTGGCATACAGTGTTATATTCGGTGTAGAACTTGGTGATTTGACAAGTTCGAACATTATGCTCTGTTCACCACAAGTATAGCTACCTTCTATCCCATTACATCATTATTACAATATCATTGACTATATTCCTTATGCTGTGCCTTCATGTCCTTGATACATTTATTCTGTAACTAGAGGCCTATCTCTTCCTTTCCCCCTCATCGATTTTGCCCATCCCCTCATTCCCCCTCTCCTCTTGTCTCTAGCAACCATCAGTTTCTATATCTAGGAGTTCTCTGTATTTATGGGTCTGATGCTATTTATTTTTATTTTATTTTTTTACTTATTCACCTTTTTTTTTGATCTAACTTATGAAATAGGATTATTTGATATTTATCTTTCTCAGTCTAACTTATTTAACTTAGTGTAATGTCCTCTAGGTCCATCCATATATTTAAATTTAACATCTCTTTAGTGCCTCTTGCAAGACATTAATTAATTAATTAATTAATTAATTTCCCCCCAAATGGTAATTCTTCATCTAAATTAATCTGAGGGAAAGGAGTTACTCTAATTTGTTTTCAGTACAGTAGATAGCCAATAAGGGGTTAATATCAGTAAATGGACTTTCCCTGTGAAGGACTATTTTCCTACTTAATAAAAATAGATAACAACAAATAACCATTATTTCTGCAATGTTTTTTAAAAGTTCCTGAGGAAATCAGGGATAGTTTTGAGCATGTAATTTCACATTAAGGCAATCGTATATATAATTTCCTTGCATTTTACAAGAAAGGAACTTAAAGTCTTACCAAGCATTGGTACAATGTTCCTTTTATAAATGGAAGATAATCTCAAGTTTACTGTGTTATGTTGGTGGTGTCAATGATCTGGTGGACAGTTTTTCTCTCCTTCGTTTGTTTCTCAATGTTATAATTTCCCTATGTGATCTAGTGGAAGGATCAGGGTCTGCAACTTAGGGTTTGATTTTTAACTTTCTGGGGTCTCTTCCAAGGCATCTGAGAAGTATTTCCCCAGATGTTCATTTTCCTTTCTCAAGAAACTGCCATTTTCATCCTTATTTGAGTTTATTTAAGTGAGACAATTAAGGATTTTGTCTCCTTTTAACCCTCATCTTTCACAGAGTTGAAGAGGGTTTTGCTGTTTTGTTGTTGTTGTTGTTTTTCCTTTCAAGTTTTCTCTTAGATGGTTCACAGGACATAATGATTTGGGAGCCATGAACAAACACTTACTTCTGAACCATCTCTAGAATACCAAATAAAACATAGTATAACATCATATTTTACCATTTAGAGACCATAAAACTAAGTATAGACTGGTTTCTGACCTCTTAATCCTTACATGGAGAAGCTCCAATAAAAAAAAAAAATCAGTCTAATACAAATGACTAACAGACACATGAAAAAATCATTAGGCATCAGAGAGATTCAAATCAATACCACATTGAGATACCACCTTGCACCAGTTAGAATGGCCAAAATTAACAAGACAGTAAACAACAAGTGCTGGAGAGGATGTGGAGAAAGGGGAACCCTGTTACACTGTTGGTGGGAATGCAAGGTGGTGCAGCCACTTTGGAAAATAGTGTGGAGATCCCTTAAGAAAGTAAAAATAGAGCTACTCTATGACCCTGCAATTGCACTGCTGGGTATTTACCCCAAAGAAATAGACGTAGTGAACAGAAGGACCAACTGTACCCCAATGTTCATAGCAGTGATGGCCACAGTTGCCAAACTATGGAAAGAGCCAAGATGCCCTTCCACAGACAAATGGATAAAGAAGATATGGTCCATATATACAGTGGAGTATTATGCCTCCATCAGAAAGGATGATTATCCAAGTTTTGTATCAACATGGACAGGACTGGAAGAGATTATGCTGAGTGAAATAAGTCAAGCAGAGAGAGTCAATTTGAGCATATGGTTTCACTTACTTGTGAAACATACTTGTGGCATATAAGGAATAATATGGAGGACATTGGGAGAAGAAGAGGAGAAGTGAGTTGGGGGAAAACAGAGGGGGAGACAAATCATGAGAGGCTGTGGACTCTGAGGAACGAACTGAGGGATTTGGAGGTGGGGGGTGGGAGGGTGGGTGAGCCTGGTGGTGGATATTATGGAGGGCATGCATTGCATGGAGTAGTGGGTGTGGTGCATTAATAGTGAATTATGGAACACTGCAGAGAAATAAAATAAAATAAAATGGAAAAAATCAGTCTAGTCCAAAAATGTAAATAAAATATGAAGAAAAAAGGAAAAATTCATTTTTTTGAAAAAGTGGGAAAGCTAAGAATATCTCAGTAACAAGCTCTCAGGTATAGTCTGTGATCACTCTTGAGATGTTGAGAACAGAAGAAATGGAAACAGTTCAATCTCCAAGCAGAGCATACCTGAAGCCTCACACCATTTGCTTACCATAAGGTTTTCCATTCCCTGACAGTCTTTGAGTCTCTACCAAATGCAAGTGATGGTGACTGACTCCCTTGCTATCGCTATCTCTGAATGTCTGAAGAAATAGCCTGCTTGTTCTCACTGGGAGTGTTCTTCACATATTCCCACAGAAGGAGATGAAGGTAAGACACCAAGGACCTTGATAATTTGCAAACTCCATCCTTGTGCTGTAACCCTCTCCACTTATTTTTGATACGTGTATTGCTTCAAATCTTGCTAAGATTGCACCAAATTTTGTAGGCAATTGTATCATACACTTAGAATTTTTTTTTAAGAAATATGATCTTTTCCACTGATTAAAAGTTCTTCATATAGAAAAAAATGAGGGGGACATCCACCAGATAGAAGTCAGGTGTCTTACTCAGTACCTAAAAAGATCAGATTTGGAGGATATATGAACATAACCCATGATCTGCCCCATACCCTGCAGCACCTTCCCAGAAATTGTTTTGGAATCCACAAGGAAATAAACTCTTGTAGTCTGACATAAATGAAACAATAATGCACCTTTGCAAAGAGATTCAGTAGGGCATTTTTATTCTAATGCGACAAGTATGATTCATATAATACAGAGGTTGACAAATTTTCTTCTGTAAAAGGAATGCTAGTACATATTTTAGACTTTGGGGAGTATATGGTCCTTAATGCCAAGTCCATATAGGTATCATATAGATGGCATCTAGTAAATTGTTGAAACTGTCTCCCTAAATATTACCCATACATTGTGTTGACAAGGCAAAGCTGAGTTTACTACTTATCACTAGGAGAGGGAACACTTCTGTGAAGCTTTAGCAACATCTCAGTTGGAGGGAGGTAAATTTGTTGAGAATTGGAAATTCTGTTTGTGGTAAATTTTTCAATGTGAGACCTTGATTGGATTAAGATTGGTAATGATGATATAACAATCCAGGATTGGGAAAGACAGGAAGGTAGAGTTCTGAAGTGAATAGCTCAAAGAATCTTAGGGTCCAACCTGTTTGACGCTTTTCATTGAAGAGTTGATGGGACTTTCAGATCATGTAATGAATAATAGAACTATGTGCCTGGGTGTAAGGGCCCTAGAAAACTAAAAGTATGCTAATAAATATTGTGGAATATCAACACATATTAATTACTGTAGACAATAAGGTGTCTTTTGCATTCTTAGTGTCCAGGCTAGGTGAGGGGTAGACAGATTGGTTCTCAGAACTCTTGAGGTGGAGCACAGAGCAGCCACAGATAATGAATTATCAAATGAGAGGAATTCTGTGATAATAAAACTATATAGAAACTAAAATTTGAATATTTTATAATCCTCAAGTTACAAAATTTTATTCTTCCTTTGATTATCCTGAAAACATTTAAAAACATTAAAAAAAATTCTTAACTTGCAGGCCATACAACAAGCAACTGGATGGAGGTCCCTAATTCACTCTTATTTAGAGGGTCACAGTGAGTATGGGATATATGGAATAGAACATTAAAACAATATTTTTTTAAGTTTAATTTCATTTTTAGAAACTGACATAAAATTTTTCTGATTTGGGAGAAGAAAGAGATGCTCATCTTTTGAATGGAGGTGGTTGAATTTTTTCAGGGGTAACTTTTGTTTTCTACAGTCATTTCCAATCCACTTAAAGGTTATCATTCAATTTGGCCATTTTCAGACCACTCACATAGTACAAATTTTTAACAGTGTATATAGGTTTCAGATTATAAATTACTCAGGGAGATACTTATTTTGGGAAGTGAAATAAATCTTGAGATCAGGTTATCTCATCCATTTGTGTGACTGGTATAAGAGCTCAAGTATAAGTCTCTGCTTTGGAGTCCACTTTTCTTTTCCAACTTTACAGTTATGTTTCATGCAAACAAGGACTCTGACACCACCATTGGTACAACAAAACAGTGCAGCACGTATGTATTAAGATCAGTAAGCTCTGGCCCTACCTGCCATCCTGCTGCCTTTGGCCATGTCTCAAGCCTAGGAGCACATATACCAATGGCTACTCTGCCTTATGAGAGTGGGATCAGGAAAGAGACTTACAAAAGGCACTGAAGACAGCCTATTGGCTATTGTGCAGAGAATTCTAGGAGCTGATATCCAGCGTATGATCTGTAAGTGACATGGATTCTGGATTGCAAGTCCATCATGCAGCTGAAAGTGGAAGTCCCAATTTCCTGTTCAAACCACTTTTGATATTCACATTATAAAAGTGATGGATCCATTCTTTTGTCAGAGTCTTAGTTTGTCTTTTCTATTTCCCATCTGATTTTCAGCTTCAAAGATATTTTATTGGAAGTAAAATAATAACAGCTCTAACTCAACATTTTCATCTTTGGCAGCAGATTATCTTTAATATGGATTATATTTCTAAATAATTAAATACAATAACTTTTTTTCCAAAACTTCCATGTCTGGTTTCAGTTTAATAATATTCATCTTCAGTGTCTTCACACTAGTCATATCTTCCTACTAGAGAAAATTAGATTGTAGTATATTTTTATAAGGGTAAAATTGGCTTTATTATCATTTCCAGTTTACACAGATTAATGTTTTATTTTATTTTTCTCATAAAGATCGAAATTCCAAGTTTGTCTGGTTGATGTAGCAAAGGTAATTATGCCAAGAATATATGCTTAGAAAAAAATAGCTTTACAATAACTCCCAGTTAACATATTTTTATGTCTCTACTCCACAGCAAGAAACTCTTTTCATTTTAGAGTTTGTAGTGGCTCTGTGAAAGCATGTGAATTTCACTGGAATAAAGAATTCATTCACGTGCATATTGAAAAATAAAGATAAGCTTTATAAAACAGCTGGAAATATACAGCTATATGTAGATATAGTAACAGCTTGCTGGCACCCTATATTCTGAAAGCATACGAATATTTTAAAAATTCAACAAAAGGTAAACAAACTTGAAGCCCAAGTGCAAACATACAGAATTTTTATTTTAGGAATCGGTTTTAAATTATGGTTATAAAATTGAAAACAAAATGAACCATAGGGGTTTAGGAGAAGATACCTTAAATATAGAAAATTATTGAAGCATTTTTTTACCTTGTTATCTTAAGTGTATTTTTTAATTTTTTTAAAGATCTTAGTTATTTATTTGACAGATCACAAGGAGGCAGAGAGGCAGGCAGAGAGAGAAGAGGAAGTGGGCTCTCTGCTCCCGGGACCTGAGCCGACAGCAGACGCTTTAACCCACTGAGCCACCCAGGTGCCCATTTACCTTGTTATCTTAATAACAGTCCTAAAAAGAGCAGAAAAATGTCAAGCCCCAATTAAAAACGCTATAATTGAGATGTAAAATAGACTGGAAAAAAAAAAGGAAGAGTTTTTGGTTTTACAAATATTCGTACTCTCTCATTATTCTGTTCTTACATTACCTGAAATATCAATAAGTACTTTAAAAATAAAGAGACTATGAGAATATTCTAAGCAGTATGTGTTACTTTATCTACTATCGAATTTACTTTGTATGGCCTGCCATTGGGGAAATTTTCATAAACAATAGTGGTTCATCATTTAAG
Source organism: Mustela nivalis (assembly GCF_964662115.1). Lineage (NCBI taxonomy): Eukaryota > Metazoa > Chordata > Mammalia > Carnivora > Mustelidae > Mustela > Mustela nivalis. Next base: position 45,774 of record NW_028134260.1, on the reverse strand, counting down.
GATATTTGAATCTCTTTCTGAAATCTATTTGATGTGGATCTAATAATACAGTAATATATGAGACATGTTTGTTCTATCAATAACTACTAGCTATAAACTATTCCTGTTTTTATAACCATTAAAAATGCCATTTTGGTCTGCTCTTGCTTCCCAGCTTCTGGCTCTCTGCCTTGCTCTTTAGGTTCCAATGATATAAAAATATGTGCATTGTCCTTCATTTCTTGTCAGTGTAGCATTTCTCTCACCATCTCCTTTGCCTGTGTTACTTACCTCCCCATCCTGCAGATTTCCTTTTTATATATTGCTTATTTCTGTTACCAAGTTACATTGGTGCATATTTCAATTCTGTCACTAGTTGATCTGTAGTTTTGTACCATTGCAGATAGAAAATATACTTGGTATGATTTCAATCTTCTTACATTTGTAGTATGTGTTATGTTCCTCTTTTTATTTAAGATTTTATTTAATTTGTCAGAGAGAGAGAGAGAGATAAACAGCAGAAAGAGGGAGCTAGTCCCCTACTGAGCAAGGAGCCCAAAGTGGGATTCAATTCCAGGATCCTGGGATCATGACCTGAGCCTAAGGCCAATGCTTAACCAACTGAGCCACCCAGGTGTCCCAGTTATGTCTCTTTTTATGTAATTTAGCTAGGGGATTCTTCCGTGCAAGCTTGAAGAAAATGTGTATCCTATTTTTCTTAGATGGAACATTTTGCATATCTTTTTTAGAACCATGCTTCAGAAAGCATGCTTCAAGTAAAAAATGTTCCTGTGAGGGAAAAACAAAACAAAACAAAAAACCTTTAACTGAAGTTACTCATTTAAAATAGAGCATATAGGAGGGAAGGTCGGTGGGAGGATGGGTGTAACAGGTGAAAGAGATTGAGTACATTTATCATGATGAGATTGACTAATGAGATATAGAATTCTTGAATCACTATATTGTACACCTGAAACTAATAGAACACTGTCTATTAGATATACTAAAAGTAAAAGAAAAAACTTCATAAAAATAATAAAATAAAATGAGAAGTTAATGAAACTACACTAAATTAAGCTGCTACTTGATGGAGAGATGTCATTTATTGCAATGATTTTTGGGTGTGGAGGAAGGGATAATGGTCAAATCAATTTTGTTGTCACCCAGAGTTGTGATTGTGATAACAGAAATGTCTGTTTCCCCCCCAATCTCCCTAGTTTCTGAGTGCAGCAGCTAAATTACCAGCTCCCAGGCAAGAAGAAAATAGAATATCAAGAATTCAAAGATAAGTTTTTTGGATAGCATGAAAGTGTTATGTTTTATTTGGCTTATTTTATTTATTCAGGAAATCAGGTGGCAGCTTTATTTTTTACCATAATTTGCTAGTATAATGCAAATTGAATAATAAAAATGCAACACAATATGTACTAGAATAAATTACATGTAATAGATACTTGTACAATAAAATGAAATTCATATCTAATGTAAATATTTAAAGTAAAATATCATATATTTTATATATAATATAAACAAATGTTCTCAGTTATAAATATAATTTCATGAAGTCCAAGTATCATACATTTTCTGTTACTCCTGGAAAAAAATAGAATTGTTTTTTCAAACTACTTCCTTGTCAATTAAAATACTTTCCTTCATGTAAGTACAACTTATAAGATACTGTCTTCATGAAGTCTTCCCCAAGTTCTTCAGCTTTTAGAAATTCTCTGTGACTCTATAGCCCTGATACATTTTAAAGCTCTCTAACCGTAACTGGTTTTCTTTATTTTTTCAATCTATGTTTTCCCCACCATTCTAAAGATTTATTTTTTCGTGGCAGCAATACTAGAATATTAAAAATACAAATATATCCTATATATAAAAAATAAAACATGGCCTTAGGGACCATCCACTTCACAGGCAGTCCAGTGTTTGTTGTCTTTTTATAGTAATTGATGTGGTGATATCTCTGGCAAGGCTGAAGTCTGAGCTCTTCACCATGTTGTCCTTTGTCACCAGCACTTCCCTGGTGGCCAGGTCTTGGTGTATGCACTTCTTGGAGGCAAGGTACTCCATGCCTCAGGCTACCTGGTAGGCACAGGATACCAGGTCCTTGGAGGAGAGTTGCTCTGCTGCATTGTGGCTGATATTGTAACAGTACTCCAGGTCAGGAGGCCTCTGGGCCTGCAGGTACTCCTGTATGTTGTCTTTGGAGGCATACTCCATGATAGTGTACAAAGGACCATCCTGTGTGCAGGACCCAGCAAGTTGATGGTGTCCTTGTGCTTTCCAATCATCTTCATCATCTCCATTTCTGAGATTAGGTTTGACAGGTCTTTCTCTGTTGCATCTGACTTCAACATCTTCACAGACACTTTAGTCAAATGGTTGGATTTGTCTTTGTCCAGCTCAATGGCCTCCTTCAACACCACCTGCCCAAAGTAGGCCTGTATTAGGGGTCTGCCTAAACTGCCTACAACCAGCCTGTCTCAAGGCAGTTATGAATCTAGATTATCATCAAAAACATTAAACCACAAGCTAAAAATTCCCTTCACTAGGTCTCTGTCACAGGTCTAATTTTCTTATCTTTCATCATTTATCTTTTTCCTAATTCTTATTTTCAGTATAATTTATTTGGCTTCCAGGTGTTTCCCCTGTGTTCTGTATGCTATTTCATAGGGAATAATTATCCTGTCATAAAATTATTTCTTGAGAATTCATTACATCTCTCAGTTAAAATGGGTTCTTTTATGGTATTGATTCATTTGGGTTTTCTCAAAATGGGAAGAATTTTCAAAATGGTGTTTTCCTTAAGGTTCAGAGTATGTTTTAGCCTCATCTTTACTCTTTTTGAAATTCACTTTTCAAATTCTTGTCCCTCTTTTTATCTTTTTAAATTAAAATGTTTTATTTTTACTATTTTTTTTAAATTTGAGTATAGTTGATATTCAGTGTTTCATTGGTTTCAGGTTTTCAATATCTCCATACATTATTCTATGATTACTACATATATAGCCACCATCTGTTACCATATAACACTATTATAATATCATTGACTATATTTTCTACACTGTCCCATATCTCATTTTAAAATATTTGATTTTTATGTTTTATGTTATTCCAATTTTCGACCATCATTTTACTTGGTTACTTCAATAAAATATGCCTGATTACACACTCTTCACTGAATACCATTGGATTTATATTAGTCTTCTTCTTCTTCTTTTTAAATTAACATATAACGTATTATTAGCCCCATGGGTACAGGTCTGTGAATCGCCAGGTTTACACACTTCACAGCACTCACCACAGCACATACCCTCCCCAGTGTTCATAACCCCACCACCCTCTCCCTACCCTCCCCACCCACCCCCCGGCAACTCTCAATTTGTTTTGTGAGATTAAGGGTCTCTTATGGTTTGTCTCCCTCCTGATCCCATCTTGTTTCATTTACTCTTTTCCTGTCCCCCAAAGCCCCCACATTGCAGCTCCATTTCCTCATATCAGAGAGATCATATGATAGTAGCTTTCTCTGATTGACTTATTTTGCTAAGCATAATACCCTCTAGTTCCATCCATGTCATCGCAAATGGCAAGATTTCATTTCTTTTGATGCTGCATAATATTCCATTATATATATATATATATATATATATATATATATATATATATATATATATAATTTGTTGATGGACATCTAGGTTCTTTCCATAGTTTGGCTATTGTGGACATTGCTGCTATAAACATTCAGTGCACGTGCCCCTTTGGATCATATAGTAGTCTTCTTTACCTCTATCAGAACCCTGGAAGCTTTATTTATTTATTTACTCGCATAAACAGATGATACAACACAATGTTTTTTGATGTTCAAATGTACCGCTTAAAACTATGTTAAGTGTTACCGCTTAACACTATGCTTACTGTTCTCTTTCACTGTCTGACTAAATCCTCATCATCACTATGCCAATTAATCAGAAAGAACATTTGAACTCAGAGTTATCTCCATATCAGGGAATGAAGACTCCACCCTTCTGTTTGTGCAGGTAAAATAAATGTTGATATTGTCTGTCCTGCACATACCCCATCCTGTTCACCAGAATATTCACCATCAAAATATACACAAAATAAAAACCATACCTCACCACTCCTATAACCACCCAGCATGCTAAAATCACCATCATCTGTTCCCGAATTATTGACTTGATTGATAACCCCACTTCCATACATACTGCACTCCTTTCTCCCTGCAAATTTATTTTGGTACAGAAACTTAACCTAAAAATCAAGTCAGATGATTTTATTCTGCTGTTGAAAATCTTTTGGTATCTTCCCCTCTTATATTAAATAAAAACTGAAGGCATTTCAATGTACTAGAAGGTCATACATCAATACTTTCTTCCTCTCTCCACCACTATGAACTCCTCATTGGCCTCCTTGCTTTTCCTCAAAAGTAACAGACAAGCTGTTCACACAAAGTCTATATACTTACTTGCTCTGCCTAGAGCAATCTTTTTCTCTAATATTTGTATAACACCCTCCTTCACTTCCTGGGTCTTTGTGCAAAGAACATCTCATAAATGAGATATAACCACCCAACACAAAATAAAATTAACTTTCATCCCAGCATTCTCCAATGGCTTTTACCTTTCCTGTATTTCTTTGTAACACTTATCACCATCAACCATCAATCATTATTCTATTACTGGTGTATTTTCTTATTTGAGACACAGAGAGAGAGAATTGGGAGGGGGCACAGAGGAAGAAGAAAACACCCCACTGCCTAGAAAGCCTGCTGGGGAGTTACATCCCAGGACCCTGAGATCTTGACCCAAGCCAAAGGCAGTCACTCAATGGACTGAGCCACCAAGGTGCCCCTCTATTATTGGTTTATTTTACTATTATATTTCAAAAGAATGTAAGCTCTTTGTGGTCAGGTATTTTATATGTCTTATTAATTGAAGTATTCTCAGAAAGGTAGCTGGCAGTTTGTAAGGGCTCACAAAACTGTATTTTGTTGTTATTATTGGGCTCCTTTATGGGCTTTACCTCTTACACTAGAAGTCTATCCATCAGATGTAAGCAATAAGAATAGATCCCTGCTGCCTGTTCAAATGAGTAAAGAGCCTGTATTAAGTGGATATTTTAAAAGCTAAATGAATGGCTTAATAGTTGTATATAGGGGAAAGGGAACATATTTTCCACAGTTTAGAAGTGGAGTTCTTTTATAGAGTTCTTGTATAAGCCTACACTATTGTACGATAATGGGCAGTTGTACATTACAATTATACAAACAATTTGGTAATTTATATCCTTTTTTTTGTAATTCATGACTGGATCATTTTATTCCTTAGGAGCATTATAGCATTTCAACTTTTCATGTTCAATAAACTTATTGGGGCTGCTACCTTTTTTATTCAAATGGAGAAATAGTCATGTTTTAATCTAAATAAAGTGTTATTGATTGTGTTGTTTTCTAGGAATGAGTTACACACGCTAGTTTAAAAGTTTTGTTAAATTTCCAAGTCTGTCACCGATAAAAGCCTTTTGTAGATTAGTAACTTGATACAAAACAGAAAAGTTATGTAACACTCAATTGTTATACTATCTTTGTTTCCATCTTGCATTGTAATAACATCCATCTTAACTCTATTTAAGACGAATCATTGCCAGATGGCTTTCTGGCATTGATTGCATGATATGAAATCTAGTATAACTAAAAGTTTTTGGTTTTAGTAGCATATAAATCAATTTAGAAAAATATATGTATTTGAATATAAGATAAAGTTTTAAATTATTTGGCAATAGTAAACTAAACTTTTTTTGTAAATTTTTATTTTCTAAAATCTCATTGAGCTTGTGCAAAAAGAAACAAGTTACAAAAAATTAAAATTTATTTACCCCAATTCAAAATTATTAGGAATATAATCATAGAGGTTGAAGTATTTAAAATATTGAACCCAAAATATTTTATTAGGTAAATTCATGAATGCTGAGCATTCACTGTTAAAATATACTAATACTATTGATAGACTGATAGAAGCCTAATATCAAATATTTATTAAATATTTATATCCATATCTTTTCATGGCTTGGTAATTCATTTCTCTAGCATTAAATAATATTCCATTGTTTGCATGTACTACACTTTATTTGACCTTTCACCTATGGAAGGATATCTTGGTTGCTTCCAACCTTTTGTCAGTTATGAATAAAACTATATAGACATTTTTGTGGGTATAGTTTTCATCTTCTTTGGATAAATACCAAGAACTGCTACTGCTGAATCATCTGGCAAGAATATGTTTAGTTTTGTAAGAAACTGCCAAGTTGTTTTCCATTCTTTATTCTCAATAGACATGGAAGAACATTTCTGTTGCTCCACATCCTCAACAACATTTAGTGTTCTGTTGTCAGTGTTCTGGATTCTGGGTATGTACTGGTGTCTCTTTTTTGTTTTAATTTGCATTTTCCTGATGATATATGATGTGAAGCATCTTTTTATATGCTTATTTGCCATCTGTAATATTTTCTTTTGTGAGGTATCTGCTAAGGTCTTTGGCTCATTTTTAATCAGGTTTTTCCCCCATTGTTGAGTTTTAAGGGGTCTTTCTGTATTTTTGATTAACAGTCCTTTGCCAGATGTGTATTTTGCAAATTTTTTCTCATAGTCTGTGCTTTGCCGTTGTGTTTCAGAGTAGACATTTTTAAATTCGGTGCTTGTGCTTTTGTAGCTAAAGTTATTGCCAAAACCAAGGTCATTTAAATTTTCTTCTATATTACCTTCTACATGTTTCATGTTTAGGTTTATAATCCAATCTGAGTTAATTTTTGAGAAGAGTGTATGATATCTGCTTGGATTTATTTTATTTTATTATTTTATTTTATTTTATATTTTTACCTTTAGCTTCACCATTACTCCAGAACCATTTGTTTAAAAGATTGTATTTTGCTCTCTTGCATTGCTTTTGCTTTTATAATTAATATAAAGTATAATTGATAATATATTCTGTTCCTTTAATCTAGTCTTTCTGTGGTATTACAATATCTTGCTTACAATTATCATTATGGTAAACTTTTTTAAAAAAAATTTATTTATTTATTTGACAGAGAGAGAGATCACAAATAGGCAGAGAGACAGACAGAGGGAGAGATGAGGAGAAGCAGGCTCCCTGCTGAGCAGAGAGCCCAATGCGGGACTGGATCCCAGGCCCCTGGGATCATGACCTGAGCGGAAGGCAGAGGCTTAACCCACTGAGCCACCCAGGCGCCCCATTGCTTTGGTAAACTTTAACGTCAGTCCTCACACTTTGTTCTTCTTCAACATTATGTTGACTATTGTGAGTCTTTACCTCTCCATATACACTTTAAAATAAGTTTGTTAATATTAAAAAAAAGAACTTGCTGGAATGCATTAGTTGTATAGATAAACTTGGAAAGCAGTGACCTCTTGAGCTTAGCAAAAGATAGACCATGGACATCAGTTGTCACAGTGGTGCCTCTGGCAGAACCTATTGCAAATCCCTAGGCAAAATGAGACCTCAAGGATCTGAAAGAATGTCTGAGAAGTACTTGATACATCCCTTGGGTATGGTTTATTGAAGTGTCCACCTGTCTGAAAGCTGGGGAATCTAGCTAAGGAAGGGAAAATTAGTTATGATAAAACATATCAACAAACATTAATAAATTTTGTAAAACTAATTGTCATGGCTCATATACAATATGACCAACAGAGGGACCATCAGAAGGAAAGCATCAGTTATGTTTATTGTGAATTTTTTATTCAAAATAAAGCAATGTGAGGGGAAGATACAATGAGAAAATTACCATTTTTTAAGTGGTAAACTTCTTACAACATGGAATAGGTTTTATATTCTAAGAAGTATATTGAAAAGTAAAACATTAAAAAATAAAATTTTAATTTAAAAATTATGTAATTTTAAAAAAGGTTAAAAATAGCAGAATCATTTTTCTTATAACTGGAAAATACATTGTATATATATCTATCAAAAATAACTTGTCATGGGGGTGCCTGGGTGGCTCAGTGGGTTAAAGCCTTGGCCTTCAGCTCAGGTCATGATCCCAGGATCCTGGGATTGAGTCCCACATCGGTCTCTCAGCTCAGCAGGGAGCCTGCTTCCTCCCTTCTCTCTTCCTGACTCTGCCTACTTGTGATCTCTGTCAAATAAATAAATAAAATTTTTTATTAAAAAAATAAAAAATAATAACTTGTCATGTCTGGAATCAGGAGCATATGGAAAAAAATAATATCTGAGGACAATACTTCTGCCATGTTTTGTGCCTTGTTAATATTTTAATCAGTCAGGCAACTTTTAGCTTTACTGAAATACCTGCTAAGATACCAGCAGTGCCTTTGGAGCCCTATGACTATAAAAATTAATTGCAAATATTCAAAATGTTTACTATGGTGTCACTATTTAGGGCCACCACCAAGTATGTTTCAAAAGTAAGCATAACTGTTACTCTTCCGTAAGGCAAAAGGGCATGTTTTCAGGAGTTCCATCTGCTGTACCAGGAGGTGAATCAGGTAATGATTTTTGTCTATAAAATAATTCACTTTTCAATCTAATATTCCTCATTCCACATTATAATAATAAAATCTAGGAGGAGACTAAAACAAACAAACAACTACAACTACAACAACCAGCTAACCAGCTTTTCCTTCAGTGGAAAAGTAAATATAACCTTATGAGTAGCCTGGAATTTATTTTTAAATATTTTTAAGATAAACGTTTTTGTTAGAAAACCATATATTTTATATTACTAAGAAATAACAGGCAAAGTTTTATTAACTTCTAAAAAGTCTAGTTACTTTTATTTATCTATGAACTCAACTCTTTATGAAGTAGAACATGATCACACCTATTGTATCTACCCAAGTTTGTATGCTTTGGTTATTTTATGTTTGCTATTTCATTGCTTAATTTTTACAATATTTGATACATAATAGTATCTTTAAGTCCATCTATGGTTTAACAGAATTTGTTTGAACTTCATAAAAATGTACCATACTTTTTGCACTGTCCTTGTTTTACTTCTCTATTAACTTTCCAAGATTTATTCACTTTAGAGTGTGTAGCTATCATTTATTTTTATTCCTACATAATGCTATGTTTACAAATATGTATTTATCTTTACTTTTAAGAATATCTTAATTATATACCATTTCTCATCTCATGTAACACTCATGTTACTTCTGCACTTATCAGATATTATGTAACTGAAAACCACAACTCAGCAACAATATAACACCATTTTTCTAAATTAAATGGCTTACCAGAATTCTTTAATTCTATCCTTTATTTGTATTAGATGACCCTTTATTCTGGTATTTGGCATTGTTCATATGGAGGAAAGCTTATAAGTTGATATTCCATAAATAGAAGGATTTATTATGATTGATTAATTATTTTCATTTAGAATGCATAGAATATGGTTGATTTAATATTTCTATCTTACTCTCTGCCTGGAACATAGTGCTATCTATGTAATAGCCACTAAAATATTACGTTAATTACCTACATTTTAAACTGCATATTAATAGGAATAACATACAGAACTCTTCTCAGATTGGGACACCTGGGTGGCTCAGTCAGTTAAACGCCTGAGCCTTTAGCTCAGGTCAGGATCTTAGGGTCCTGGGACTGAGTTCTGCAACAGATTCCCTGCTTAGCCGGGAGTTTGCTTCTCCCTCACCCTGCTGCTCCCCCTGCTTGTGCTCTCTCTCACTCTCTCTCTTACAAATAAATAAAATTTAAAAAATAAATTCTTCTCAGATAGCTAATATAGAATATCGTCTTTGTATTCATCAAAGGGAAAGTGCCATATGATAATGAAATTCAGACCACTTCAAATTCATTTTTTAACCAGTAAGAAAGTACTGGAAACAAGCCAAAAATGTCTTCAATGAATTAAAGAAATAGATTGATTTTCAATATCTTAATGTTTCTAAAATAAATTGCAAGATTTTTATACTAGATATCAGGGTAAATATTCGTTATACAAGGATATTCTAAAAATAAACCTGAGAAAAGTACTTGACATATATGATGACAAAAACGAGTGTGACAAAGTCAGTTTGGGTAAAACTTACAACAGCTACCACCTGAAACTCTTGTTCTATAATTTAATTATTTTAATTTACAAAAATACAAAAATAATATATCAGAGTAAGTATATTGATAGCTTTGAAGGTATGTTCTGGTTGTGCACTGTTTACTACTTAAAGGGAAACGAAATATTTGATGCTTATGGTGTGACTATATTAAAATTCAACAAGGAATAGAATAAAGACAAAAGATGACCCTTACTTATCCTAAAGATAGACAATGGTATATATGTGCTAGTTGGAGAGAGAATCCAGTCAGTAGATAGAGGATGTGGTAGTGGAAAAAAAGAAAGACACAACGTTTTGGTTGAAACTGTAGCACTATATTTAACAAAGTGAAATTGTGTGTTAATAGCCTTGAATAAAATCCAAAAAATATTTTCAATTCATTGAAGATTATTTAGGAAAAACTTGAAAAATACAACTTGATAAGGATTCCAATAAAAGATTCATTAGCAATACAAGTTTCAGAATTTTCAGTATATTTTCCCTAAAAAGCCATTTGATTTAAATTAAAAAGAATTCTATTTATCTGCCACTTAAATAAGAGGAAATTATTGGGTTTTGTAATAAGTCAATAGAATAAATTTACATATCTTTAGAAAAAAGACATGCACACTAATTTAAAAATAATAGTGCTTAATCTGTTCAGCAAACATTTGTAAAATTCCTTGCTGACAGCTAGCTCTGGAGTTCTGCTAGGTGAGTAAGGCCATGTATGTTACTGCTCAGAGTACTGACACAAAGCAATTGTCCCCTTCACTTCCATTTTTTGCTGTTGATATGTCATGCTATGTTGTTTAGAGATCCATAGATGGCCCTACATGAAGAACTTCTTTTGTGTGTATATGGGTGACTGTGATTTAACTTTCAAATAAGATGGCTCCTGATTTACAATGATTCAACTTATGATATATTTTGCAATAATGTGAAAGTGAAAGTGATTCAGTAGAAACTGTACTTTGAATTTTGAATTTGGGTCTTTCTATGGGCCAGTGACATGTGGTATGGTGCCGTCTTGTGATGCTGGGCAGGGGCAGTGAGCCACAGCTCCCAGTCAGCTAGAAGATGACAGGGGTGAACACCTGATATACTTAGAACCATTCTATATATAACCATTCTTCTTTTTTTAGTGTAATATTTAATAAATTGCATGTGATATTTGATACTTTGTTATAAAATAGGCTTTGCTTAAGATGATTTTGCCCAAATGCAGGCAAATGTAAGTGTTCTGAGTATGTTTAAATAAGGTTAAGGTAAGCTATGATATTTGATAGTATAGGGGTATTAAATGCATTTTCAATTTTTTATGTGTTTCTCTGTACATAGCCCCCTTGTAAGCTGAGGAACATCTCTATATGAATATGTAGCCTTGGTATGGCTTACATAATATTGGCATGAAACATCTAGAACAGTACGTGTGCCATATAATAGTCTACAACATCAAACAAGTTTCTTGAAAACTTGTGCCAAAGGGGTTATATCTTTAAGGATTCTTATTTCAGAAGGGTTCTCTCAAACGTAAGATTTTTCAGAAGTTAAGTGAAAATCTGACCAAACTAAATATTTTTCCATTTTCCTCAGTGAGCAAAGAGAGCTAAAATCTATCTGCCATTTTCAACACTGTACTCAATGATTGTAATTCTAATTTAAGAACAGATTATTTATATCAAAACCACATGTTGGCCTAATCGTATACAATAATCATAAATCTTACTCAGAGCCTTGGATACTTTTATTTGTTGAGTCTATATGGTACTACAGACATTCATCTTTTTTGATCTCATAGCTTCATGTATGTCTATACTTTTGAAAATATATGCATCATAATTCCATTGTAAAATGTCTGGGTTATAAAATGTGCTATGCTATCAAAATGGTAATAAGAACATACAAATGACCTGATGTAATGAACTGGACCATATTGCCGGATATCACATTTCATACCAGAAAGATTCAGTGTAAGTTTTAAAATGGCCAGCTATACTTCGACTGAATTATAACTCATTTAACTTCTTTCTTTGTGTACAGTATTATACATTAGTCAGTGTTATAGTAAATAAGTATTTTGGACAGATGTAAATATGCTGTAATAAAAAATGTTTTTCTTATTTCTTTTAGTCCTTTTAGCTTGTAAAACTAGCCACAAATACCATGCCTCCCCCAAAATAATTTGCAATACAAATTTATCTCTAAATGAATTTATTGCACAGAAAAAAATATATATATACACATTTACATTAGACATGTTCAAAAATAGTTACACAACAGCAGGGCCCTAAATGTAAGCAGTATAGTTGTTTTGTTTTTTTCTTAAAAAAAAAAGAGTTTATGTGAAATATTGGAATTTTATTTCCACGCCTAGTATTTCAAGACAGTTAACTACACTTATGGTGTCAACAGCCTCTTGATGGCAGTATGATTTTATTGGCTCCATGGAATAACAGCAAGAATTTACTATTGCTTCTTTCTTTTATGACACACACAGAAAAAAAAAATTGACACATTTACTCAAGACCAACCAGAATCATTTTAACCTATCAAAGTTGATGGGAGGCCTTCACTGCCAAAGTCACTGCTGGGTTTTCACAATTCATTGCAGACAATCTGCTACTCCCATTATGATAAAGGAGAGAAGAGTCAAAGTCAGGGAAGAAAGCTAGATTAATACTTGTAATTATCATTGAATTATTTAGCCTGCTATAGAATTATTACTATTGGTGTCATTTGATAATTTTCTCTCATTTTATTAAACACAACTGTGAGTAATTACCCTACCTAATATTTCTCTGTATTGGCTGACTAGCTAGCAAACATTCATGAAAATATCCATTAGCCACACATATAAAATGCTGCATTATGATGCTGTTGAATCAGAACATACCACTACCTGATCCTGTAGCTCTTTGAGGATTTGCAAATCAACTAATTAGAAGTTTCTTGGATTCTTCCCATACAATTAGAAAATTTATATTAGAGTCCATGAACATTATTAGTTTTACCATTTTAAACCAGCAATCACACTTTGATTTTTACAACAAAAGCAGGAATATAAACACACACATTTGGATCAGTTTTCTGTTAGTCTGTCCGGACTTCAAAATCCTATTCCTCAAGATAATGCACACCAAAGTTCTGGAATAAACAAGAAATTAGATGGCACCTGAACACTTGGTTTAATATTCTCAAAAGGACTATGCAACTTATTTCTTACATTATGACATTGTTTTACAAAGATCCACACTTTTATAATGTTAATATTTTTAATAATTAATAAAGTCAATTAATCATGATTAAAAATCAAACATAAAAATTTCTACTTTTTGCTTTTGCCCCCTCCATTTGGAACTTATTTATAGCCTGATAATTCAAAGGTCCCTATGTTTATGAAAATCTGGACAGAAATAGCTCTAAGATCCCATTCAGAACTTGATATTAATCTAAGTCTTTTGGCTCCATTTATCCTGAGAGCAAAGAGTAGGACAAAGGATTTGAGTACTGTTAGTTTATCTGGGAGATTATCCAAGGTAGAAAAGAATGGGAAAGTGAGACAGTGAAGAAGCAACTTTGTCAAAAAGGTACATTGTTGATATAATTGTTGTGGATAGAAAATGAAGGGTTGCTTTTACTGAAAGTTCCTGAGAAACTTCTTTAAGTTGTCCTCATAAAGACCTGAAAACTGGCAATTTTATCTATGGTTCTTATTTCCACTTCACTGAGAGCTGTCCTCAGAGGACATTAACTCTCCTACACATTTGGGTTGTGTTGGAGACATTCTAAAATGAGAGATAGAACATGAGATGCTATCAGTGTTAAGTAACTGTGATTTCCCATGGAACTATCCACTACAGATGTGGCTATAATCAGGTGTTGTTCCTTGATATCAGAGGTACTTGAGGCAGTATCATTTTAGGTTAATCACTATATCCTAAATTTCCTAAAACTTCAACTGATGAAACTTTGATTATAAGTCTATAAATATAACAATAAATCTACTGTATTCAAATTATTTTCATAGAAATTCACAGACAAAGCATCAATTGATTAATATTTAAATGTTACAAAATACTGAACTGAAAGAATTTGGTCATATAACAACGTGTAAGAAGTAGAACTTAGGTTTAGGTTAGAACTCAGGATGCATTTGAGACTCAGTTAAGAAATTGAATGGAGGGACGCCTGGGTGGCTCAGTGGGTTAAGCTGCTGTCTTCTGCTAAGGTCATGATCCCAGGGTCCTGGGATCAAGCCCCAAATTGGGTTCTCTGCTCATCAGGGAGCCTGCTTCCTCCTCTCTCTCTGCCTGCCTCTCTGCCTGCTTGTCATCTCTCTCTGTCAAATAAATTAAAAAAATCTTTAAAAAAAAAGAATTTGAATGGATGTCTGACTATCTTATAGGTTTGCTAAAAATCAGTGATTTTGTGTTCACGTGTGGCTATGCAGGAATTTTTAACTTTCTCTAAGAAGTTATAAGATTTGATTATATAATGACAGTAAAGGATGGGGAAAAGCAAAGTACAAACCCCATAAAGACAAAGACACAGAGTATGAGAAAAGAGTAATAGATAAGAAGAATCAATGCATTTGAAGAAAATGGGAATTGAAATACACAATGATTGTTGATTTTTTTAGGTGGAGAAAACAAAACTAGCTTGCAAGAAGGAAATAACAGAAGACATGTTGTGATGTGATACAGAATCCTGGAAAAGGCAGTAACGTGGAATAAAGGAGTAGGGAGAGCATCTCAGGTAATTTGGATAGCAAGGAGTTAGGAGATAATTGCTTGATAAATTTTATATGGCCCACTTAAATGCACAGATTTCTCTTCTTTAATTTATATGGAGAACAGGGTGTCCTTTCTCTTCCCTTTCAGAGCACCAGAGGTGTACTCTTTCAGACTGAAAACGTGAAAAGCTCAGGACTCAGTTGCTTAAGCAAGCTGAGAGAACATATTTCAATTAAGATTTACATTTTGCTGTATGTAGTAGACTGTCAAAAGTGGTTTAAACATATTTTTTCATTTAACAAGAAGACTACAGAGAGTGTTTTCTGGTGTTGGTTCAGAGTCTTAAGAAAGTCCAGTGAACTATCTTAGAGGTTTTCATGGCTTTTTATTCACGGGTGCAAAAATTGCTGTTGGAGTTCTCACTATTAAGCCCACATTTCTGGCAGAAAGATAGAGGTAAAAGAGAATGATATCTTGTAAGACTGATACTTTGTCATATGGTTACAATTTAACTAGAAAAGAGACAATAAAATATTTGATGTTGTTTTAAGTTTCCTTGTTGTCAATCCCTCAGTGCTTTCTGATATTAAAGGAAAAAGTAGTTGGATATTGACCTGGCAACTATCAACACCCGTCAGTCTCTCTTGGATAACCAATATCTCTATAATCTCTTCTTCCCAGTAAAAAAATATATATTCATAACCCACACTGTGCCATCTCAAGTTACTGCACCAAGATAAAATTACAATGATTTTCAGTCATTCCAAATGGACAGAATACCCTTCCTTATGATATCATGCCTTATAAGATAGATAATTGGCTTGCTACTAATATACCCAGATGTGACTGTGGAAGAGACAGGAAAAAAATAATAATATTTATACATTCCTTGGGCTGACCCTGTTTACACAGATGATTTCTATTAGAAAAGGTTGGTTTGGGACATTGGAATGAATTTACTTAATGGGTCTGTATGTAATCGGGTTGGAGGAAATTTTTAATTTCTACAAAAATTATTAGAATTCTATCGTATTCTCTTTTGTTAATTTTCACATGTTAACAAAGCCAACGTTTTTGACTAGCAGACAAGATCTTAAATCCTAACAAAACTCAATTTATTCCTCATGTTCTCTCATGCTGCTTTAAATACAACTCAAAAAAAAGGAGCTAAATGGGACAGTAACACCAGACTTTTTATTTTATTTTATTTATCTTATTTTTAATTAAAAAAAAAAAAGCCTCTTTGCCTGGGCATCCCATCTGTGAAAGCACAGCATTCCTTGGGAAATCAGAGTCGGGTCTGTGGGATGCGTCTATTGTTTGCACGGTGTAATAAACCCGCATGGAGCAAAATCGTCTTTTCCCAGCATCCCCTCTGCCTGAGAGAGAAGCGTGGTTGCACCTATGGGAAGAGCCTCAAGGAAAGGGACACGTCTGTCACTGCACTCCCCTGGAGCATGTCTGAGGAAGGTGCAGCACGCTTCCCCGGGGAAATGAAGGAGTCGTTGGCCTTGTTGTCGGAAATGGTCGCAAGCAGGAGAGCCGGCCCTGTCAGCAACAGCAGGTCGGTGGTAAGACAAGTGTCATCCGCTCTCTGTGCGGAGAGATGGAAACCTGGCTGAGAAGGAGACACGAGGGTACAACTAGGGCAGGGGCACTTTCTCCACTCTGAGGAAGGAGTCTGGGCAGAAGGCATGCCTGTCCTGGGCCCCTGGGCCCAAGGGGACAGCAGCTCCTTGGCCACCTGTCCCAGGTGCAGACATGTGCTTGCCACCAGGCGCCTGCCCTGCACTCGCAGAAGTAGCTCCCTGAAAGAACAGGCAGTCAGATGCCATCTTCCTCCAAGATGTGAAAGCGTTCGCAGATGCACGGGGTGTCCGGGGAAGGAGTGGGGACATTCCCTCACTGCTCTCCATCCCAGTGCATGGGCGGTGTGAAAGATCCTGTTGCCTCTCCTCTCCTGTGGGGAAGGCACTGGCCTAGTCCCCGAGGCTGCCTGAGCGCCAGAGAAAAAGGCCTAGCGTTGCCTACACCGGGAGATGGTAGTGTGCATAGAGTGCCATCCTAGGCCACACATGCTACTGCAGGATTGTGACTGTATCTCTTTATTTCGGCTTGGCACAGTGAACCCAGGACGCAAACATGGACCCCGGGAAGCAAGGCCCAAAGGCACCAACTCTCCTGCAGCTCTTCATCCCTGATGCGACAGAGCGAACGCCCAAAGCCTTGCTGAGGAAGCAGCAGCGAAGTGCGGTTCACAGCAAGCTGAAAACCTCTGCGATAGCATAGCAGTCGCTGGGAAATCAGAGTCGTTTCTCTGGGCTGCTCTTGGTGGTTGCCTTAGCCTAGTATTCGCAGCACGTTGGGAGAAACCCGCATAGAGCGAAAGACTCTTTGCCCAGGCATCCCCTCTGGGAAAGCACAGCATTCTTTGGGAAATCAGAGTCGGGTCTGTGGGATGCTGCTGCTGCTTGCCTGAGCTAGTCTCCACAGCACGGTGTAATAAACCCGCATGGAGCGAAATCCTCTTTGCCTCAGCATCCCCTCTGCATGAGAGAGAAGCGTTGTTGCAACTCTGGAAAGAGCCTTAAAAAGGGACACGTCTGTCACTGCGATCTCCAGGAGCATGTCTGGGGAAGGTGCAGCACGCTGCCCCGGGGAAGAGAAGGAGCCATTGGCCTTGTTGTTCGAAACGGTCGTGAAGTAGGAGAGCCGGACCTGTCAGGAACAGCGGGTCGGTGGTAAGACAAATGTCACCCACTCTCTGTGTGGAGAGAAGGAAAATGGAGCCCGGGAAAGCAAAGCCAAAGAGAAACCAGCTCTCCCGCAACTCTTCTTTCCTGATGCGACAGAGTGAACGCCCAAAGTCATGCTGAGGAAGCAGTGACGAAGTGCTGTTGGTTCCAAGCCCAAAGCCTCTGCGAAAGCACAGCATTTGCTGAGAAATCAGAGTCAGTTCTGCTGGCTGCTGTTGCTGCTTGCCTTAGCCTAGTATTCACAGCAAGGTGGGAGAGGCCCCCATACAGAGAAAGCCTCTTTGCCCGGGCATCCCCTCTGGGAAAGCATAGCATTCTTTGGGAAATCAGTGTTGGGTCTGTGGGATGCTGCTGCTGCTTGCCTGAGCTAGTCTCCACAGCATGGTGTAATAAACCCGCATGGAGTGAAATCCTCTTTGCCTGGGCATCCCCTCTGCCTGAGAGAGAAGCGTGGTTGAGCCTGTGGAAAGAACCTTAAGGAAAGGGACACGACTGTCACTTCACTCCCCAGGAGCATGTCTCGGGAAGGTGCAGCACACTGCCCCGGGAGAAGAGAAGGAGCCATTGGCCTTGGTGTCGGGAAACAGTCGTGAAGCAGGAGAGCCTGCCATGGCAGGAACTGCAGGCGGGTAGCAAGAAAAGTGTCACCACAGTCTATGATGATACTTTTGAGTCAAGGCTCATCTACTCTACAGGTGAGACTACAGTGTAAAATTTTTAAAGGCAACATCATGAAAGAATGTTTGGTGGATTGCTTTGGTTTTCTATTCATGGTATCAGATGAGTTTAAGGGAGCATAATCCAATAAAAAATTTAAAATTAAAAATTTACAAGTCTCAGTGACAAAGAGAAAATCCTGAAAGCAGCCCGGGAAAAGAAGTCTGTAACATACAATGGTAAAAATATTAGATTGGCAGCTGACTTATCCACAGAGACCTGGCAGGCCAGAAAGAGCTGGCATGATATTTTCAGAGCACTAAATGAGAAAAACATGCAGCCCAGAATACTATATCCAGCTAGGCTATCATTGAAAATAGAAGGAGAGATTAAAAGCTTCCAGGACAAACAACAACTGAAAGAATTTGCAAATACCAAACCAGCTCTACAGGAAATATTGAAAGGGGTCCTCTAAGCAAATAGAGAGCCTACAAGTGGTATATCAGAAAGGAACAGAGACCATATACAGTACCAGTCACCTTACAGGCAATACAATGGCACTAAATTCATATCTCTCAATAGTTACCCTGAATGTTAATGGGCTAAATGCCCCTGTCAAAAGACACAGGGTATCAGAATGGATAAAAAAACAAAACCCATCTATATGTTTCCTCCAAGAAACTCATTTTAAGCCCGAAGACACCTCCAGATTTAAAGTGAGGGGGTGGAAAAGAATTTACCATGGTAATGGACATCAGAAGAAAGCAGGAGTGGCAATCCTTATATCAGATCAATTAGATTTTAAGCCAAAGACTATAATAAGAGATGAGGAAGGACACTATATCATACTCAAAGGGTCTGTCCAACAAGAAGATTTAACAATTTTAAATATCTATGCCCCCAACGTGGGAGCAGCCAACTATATAAACCAATTAATAACAAAATCAAAGAAACACATCAACAATAATACAATAATAGTAGGGGACTTTAACACTTCCCTCACTGAAATGGACAGGTCATCCAAGCAAAAGATCAGCAAGGAAATAAAGGCCTTAAATGACACACTGGACCAGATGGACATCACAGATATATTCAGAACATTTCATCCCAAAGCAACAGAATACACATTCTTCTCTAGTGCACATGGAACATTGTCCAGAATAGATCACATCCTCGGTCCTAAATCAGGACTCAACCAGTATCAAAAGATTGGGATCATTCCCTGCATATTTTCAGACCACAATGCTCTAAAGCTAGAACTCAACCACAACAGGAAGTTTGAAAAGAACCCAAATACATGGAGACTAAACAGCATCCTTCTAAAGAATGAATGGGTCAACCGGGAAATTAAAGAAGAATTGAAAAAAATCATGGAAACAAAGGATAATGAAAATACAACGGTTCAAAATCTGTGGGACACAACAAAGGCAGTCCTGAGAGGAAAATATATAGCGGTACAAGCCTTTCTCAAGAAACAAGAAAGGTCTCAGGTACACAACCTAACCCTACACCTAAAGGAGCTGGAGAAAGAACAAGAAAGAAACCCTAAGCCCAGCAGGAGAAGATAAATCATAAAGATCAGAGCAGAAATCAATGAAATAGAAACCAAAAAAACAATAGAACAAATCAACAAAACTAGTAGCTGGTTCTTTGAAAGAATTAATAAAATTGATAAACCCCTGGCCCGACTTATCAAAAAGAAAAGAGAAAGGACCCAAATAAAATCATGAATGAAAGAGGAGAGATCACAACTAACACCAAAGAAATACAAACTATTATAAGAACATACTATGAGCAACTCTACACCAATAAATTTGACAATCTGGAAGAAATGGATGCATTCCTAGAAACATATAAACTACCACAACTGAATCAGGAAGAAATAGAAAGCCTGAACAGACCCATAACCAGTAAGGAGATTGAAACAGTCATTAAAAATCTCCAAACAAACAAAAGCCCAGGGCCAGACGGCTTCCCGGGGGAATTCTACCAAACATTTAAAGAAGAACTAATTCCTATTCTCCTGAAACTGTTCCAAAAAATAGAAATGGAAGGAAAACTTCCAAACTCATTTTATGAGGCCATCATCACCTTGATCCCAAAACCAGACAAGGATCCCACCAAAAAAGAGAGCTATAGACCGATATCCTTGATGAACACAGATGCGAAAATACTCAACAAAATACTAGCCAATAGGATTCAACAGTACATTAAAAGGATTATTCACCACGACCAAGTGGGATTTATTCCAGGGCTGCAAGGTTGGTTCAACATCCGCAAATCAGTCAATGTGATACAACACATCAATAAAAGAAAGAACAAGAACCATATGATACTCTCAATAGATGCTGAAAAAGCATTTGACAAAGTACAGCATCCCTTCCTGATCAAAACTCTTCAAAGTGTAGGGATAGAGGGCACATACCTCAATATCATCAAAGCCATCTATGAAAAACCCACCGCAAATATCATTCTCAATGGAGAAAAACTGAAAGCTTTTCCGCTAAGGTCAGGAACACGGCAGGGATGTCCATTATCACCACTGCTATTCAACATAGTACTAGAGGTCCTAGCCTCAGCAATCAGACAACAAAAGGAAGTTAAAGGCATCCAAATCGGCAAAGAAGAAGTCAAATTATCACTCTTCGCAGATGATATGATACTATATGTGGAAAACCCAAAAGACTCCACTCCAAAACTGCTAGAACTTTTACAGGAGTTCAGTAAAGTGTCAGGATATAAAATCAATGCACAGAAATCAGTTGCATTTCTCTACACCAACAGCAAGACAGAAGAAAGAGATATTAAGGAGTCAATCCCATTTACAATTGCATCCAAAACCATAAGATACCTAGGAATAAACCTATAGAGACAGAATCTATACTCAGAAAACTATAAAGTACTCATGAAAGAAATTGAGGAAGACACAAAGAAATGGAAAAATGTTCCATGCTTCTGGATTGGAAGAATAAATATTGTGAAAATGTCTATGCTACCTAAAGCAATCTACACATTTAATGCAATTCCTATCAAAGTACCATCCATCTTTTTCAAAGAAATGGAACAAATAATGCTAAAATTTATATGGAACCAGAAAAGACCTCGAATAGCCAAAGGGATATTGAAAAAGAAAGCCAACGTTGGTGGCATCACAATTCCGGACTTCAAGCTCTATTACAAAGCTGTCATCATCAAGACAGCATGGTACTGGCACAAAAACAGACACATAGATCAATGGAACAGAATAGAGAGCCCAGAAATAGACCCTCAAATCTATGGTCAACTCATCTTCGACAAAGCAGGAAAGAATGTCCAATGGAAAAAAGACAGCCTCTTCAATAAATGGTGCTGGGAAAATTGGACAGCCACATGCAGAAAAATGAAATTGGACCATTTCCTTACACCACACACAAAAATAGACTCAAAATGGATGAAGGACCTCAATGTGCGAAAGGAATCCATCAAAATCCTTGAAGAGAACACATGTAGCAACCTCTTCGACCTCTGCCGCAGCAACATCTTCCTAGGAACAACGCAAAAGGCAAGGGAAGCAAGGGAAAAAATGAACTATTGGGATTTCATCAAGATCAAAAGCTTTTGCACAGCAAAGGAAACAGTTAACAAAATCAAAAGACAACTGACAGAATGGGAGAAGATATTTGCAAACGACATATCAGATAAAGGACTAGTGTCCAGAATCTATAAAGAACTTAGCAAACTCAACACCCAAAGAACAAATAATCCAATCAAGAAATGGGCAGAGGACATGAACAGACATTTCTGCAAAGAAGACATCCAGATGGCCAACAGACACATGAAAAAGTGCTCCATATCACTCGGCATAAGGGAAATACAAATCAAAACCACAATGAGATATCACCTCACACCAGTCAGAATGGCTAAAATCAACAAGTCAGGAAATGACAGATGCTGGCGAGGATGTGGAGAAAGGGGAACCCTCCTACATTGTTGGTGGGAATGCAAGCTGGTGCAGCCACTCTGGAAAACAGCATGGAGGTTCCTCAGAATGTTGAAAATAGAACTGCCCTATGACCCAGCAATTGCACTATTGGGTATTTACCCTAAAGATACAAATGTAGTGATCCAAAGGGGCACATGCACCCGAATGTTTATAGCAGCAATGTCCACAATAGCCAAACTATGGAAGGAACCTAGATGTCCATCAACAGATGAATGGATCAAGAAGATGTGGTATATATACACAATGGAATACTATGCAGCCATCAAAAGAAATGAAATCTTGCCATTTGCGACAACATGGATGGAACTAGAGCGAATCATGCTTAGCAAAATAAGTCAAGCAGAGAAAGACAACTATCATATGATCTCCCTGATATGAGGAAGTGGTGATGCAACATGGAGGCTTAAGTGGGTAGGAGAAGAATAAATGAAACAAGATGGGATTGGGATGGAGACAAACCATAAGTGACTCTTAATCTCACAAAACAAACTGAGGGTTGCTGGGGGGAGGTGGTTTGGGAGAAGAGGGTGGGATTATGGACATTGGGGAGGGTATGTGCTTTGGTGAGTGCTGTGAAGTGTCTAAACCTGGTGATTCACAGACCTGTACCCCTGGGGATAAAAATATATGTTTATAAAAAATAAAAAATTAAAAAAAATTTTAAATTAATTTTAAAAAATAAGAAAAAAAAATTTTAATATCTTTGCTTTTGGGGTTCCTGCAAATGAAACTACAAGAAAGGGATGAGAACATTTTTTTTCTGTTTGTTTTTCTTCAATTTGGACCTCCTCCTTAGGTCTCTGATCAAAGAATGCTTACACAGACTCTGTAGTGTAGAAAGGATAAAATATCATATTACAAAATATTCTATTCCTATCCTTTTGTATACCCAAAACAATAAGTTAATATATGTGCTGCGAAAGGAGCACACCAGAGCAATAAGTTAAATGAAGATTGTACTGGGAAGATAAAACTATTATTCCATAAAATGAGTGGTTTTTGAATGGGACATGAAGGGAGGACTTGTGAGTTAGGAAAAAATATATATATATATAAAGACTTAATGAAGGTTAATTAAAGCATAACAACTATGCTGTATTACTGAAATATATTAAAATGATGATATGGAAATACATTGCCTATTACTTAATATCTCACAGAGTAACATCAAATCACCTATTAATCCTTTCTACTAACAGCTGTTCCTCTTTGTTTCACTTTACATAACATGGGATGGATTGACATTTGTAGAAATAAGGGGGAAACATGGAAGAAAGTGAACAATTAGAAAGGATCAAAAAACAGTAATAAACCAGGTAAATAACCAGTGAATATTTACTATAATATAAATATATGCTGTTTCAATGCATGCACATTTATAAACTGAGAATTTTCAGGAGTGACAGCCAATGTAGAACATCTAGATGGTGTTATAGAAAATTCCATAAAACCCTTTGCATTAGTTTAACAGCCTGGTATAATATTTAGAAACCAGACTGTGTAATTTCTTTGAGCAGTTAAGCATAGAAAAACATAGCTGAAATAATGATAAACACTTAACATTTACTTAACTTTTTGTTTATTTTTATTCTTTAGTGCCCATATTGTGTTCATAATGTCCTAAGTATTTGTGGTTGTTAGAGCAAACTAAATTTGAAAATTTCCATGGGGAGGGGAAATGGTATCTGTTTGTAAAACAAAACAAAACAAAACAAAACAAAAACACAGGGCACCTTTCCTATGGTTGTGAGCTGCCCTTCCCTTACTGCTCAATGAATTTTCATTAACACCCACCTCACAGCCCATAGGCAGCCATCTGTGTTCCCATCTTTAAGAGAATTTATCCTACAAGTCTTTCCCCATGACACTGTTGCCTATTACATAAATCAAACAGACATTCAACCTCTTGGAATGGAATCAGAAACCCACAAAGCTGACTGCTGTCAGGACTCATAAGGAAGGCAATTAATAAATTTATTATTTAGGAGAGGAGTTGTTTGCTTTCTAAAAATCCATGCAAAATTGGAATGTTATCTGGAGTGTATATCAAACTAATGAAGCTAAAAGTGTCTTTTTATCTCAGGTTCACCCCTTTGACAATCATTATATTTTCTCCTTTATCTCTGGTTTGGTCAGCTATGTCAAACACTTAATTCATTCAGTCAATCAACAAAGACCTATTTAGTACTAATTTTTTGTGGGTGGGATGAATAAGACAAATATCTGCCACAATGGAGCACATGATCTAGAGTTTAAAATTCATATTTGAATTACTTACATACCACCACATACATGAATTACATACTTACCACCACAAATGTAAACAACACTTATAAAATTGAAAAAGAAATAGATGATAATGATGTTAAGGAGAAGACCTTAATATTAAAAGCAATAAAATTGATATGTCTATAAGTAGAAATAAAAAATGGTCATATATTAACTAAAGTAAAATTTAAGGGTCCCTGGGTGACTCAATCAGTTAAGCAGCTGCCTTTGGCTCAGGTCATGATCCCAGGGTCCTGGGATTAAGACCTGCATCGGGCTCACTGCTGGGTAATAAGCCTGCCTCTCAATCTTCCTCTACCTACCACTCTGCCAACTTGAGCTCTCTCTCTCTCCCTCTGTCAAATAATCAAAATCTTAAAAAAAAGATAAATATAAAGTAACACTGAAGTTTGGGGATGGTGATGTCATCAAGATGGCAACATGGATGCATGGATGGCTCCTTATTTATTGCTAAAGGTAAATGTATAGTCAAAACCAGATTCTCCAATATTGTAATGGTGATATATAAATCATTTATTGTCTAGTATAAAAGTTAAAAAACAAGTTTATTAAAAATAACTATAACTGAAATCATTTGTTATTAAAAGTACAATATAAAAATGATCTAAAATGTAAAAACATCAATAACCTGTTGTTATAGAAGTATAAATGTTCTGTACACTATTGAAGTTCAGTTGTTTTCAACATAAAATGGAATGTTATAACTAATGTATTTTATATAAGCTTAATGCTAAATATAAAAAAAATGTAGTCGATACAAAAAAGATTTTGATAAAGAAGTTAAAACGCACTGCCACAAAAAGTCATTAGATTACAAACAAAGAGAACAATACAGGAAATAAAGAGCAGAGCATCTACAAAAGAGCAAACAATTAACAGAGAAACAAAACAGATAAACACTGGAGAAAGAAAAAAATTAAAAAAAAAGGGAGGGGAAGGCAAGCTATAATACACTTAACTATAAGTAACAAACTGATTGTTTCTAGAGGGGAGATGGGCAGGGGAATGGGCTAAATCAGTAATAATTATTAAGAGATCACTTGTGATGAGCATTGAATGTTATATGTAAATGGTGAATTACTAAATTCTACTCCTGTAACTAATATTACACTACATATTAACTAAAATTTAAATAAATCATGAAATATAAAAAGAATGAAAGGCAATAGTTAAGTCCTTACCTATCAATAATTACTTTAACTGTAAGTGACTGGAATCATCCAGTTGGAACACATAGAAAGGCTAGAATAGATTAAAAAAACAAACAGAAAACACAAGATCCAACAATATGTTGCATATAAAAGAATCACTTTAGCTTTAAGGACACACATGGGCAGAGAGTAAAGGGATGGAAAAAGATATTCCAAGCTAATGATAACAAAAGAAAACAAGGGTAGCAATAACTATAACAGACAAAATAGGGTTTATATAAGTTAAAAATCACCACAGTCATTATACAATAAGAAAAGTGTCATCATTTCATCAATACAGTAATTGTAAATATCAAGTACCTAATATTTAGACACATAAATATATAAAACAAATACTAACAAAAAAGGAGAAATAAATAGCAATACAATAGTATCTGGGGACAATAATACCCCACTCTTACATATGGGTAGATCATCCTGACAGAAAATCAATAAGAAAAAAATGAATTTAAACACTATGCCTGGACAAATGGGTGGCTCAGTCAGTTAAGCCTTTGCCTTTGACTCAGGTCGTGATCCCAGGGTCCTGAGATAGAGTCGCACATTGGGCTCCCTGCTCAGGAGGGGGTCTTCTCACTCTGTCTCTGCCCTTATCTCATTCTCTCTGCCCTGCTCTCTCTCAAACAAACAAACAAACAAACAAAACAAAACAAACAAACAAGAACTATGTCAAATGAACCTAACATATTTAAAGGATATTCCATCCAATAGTATCATAATAAATATTCTTCTCAAACACACGTGGAAAATTTTCTAGGATAGATCACATTTTAAACCACAAAACAAGAGTCTCCCCAAAATCAATAATATAGAAAGCATATCGAGTATATTTCCAGCCAAAATAATATGAAACTAGAAATCAATACAGAAGGAAATTTGGAAAATTTACAAATACACATACACATTTTTAAACAAACAAAAAATCAAAAAAAGAAGACAAAGTGGGAATAAAAATACATCGTGAGGAAAATAAAAAATATATATACCAAGAAATTATGAGAAGCAGCAAAGCAGTTATAAAAGGAAATTTTATAGCTATAAATATATATTAAAAAATATTTCAAATAAAGAACTTAATATAACAGCTCAAAAAAACAACAAAAAGACCAAAGTAAACTTAAAAGTAGTGAAAGGAAGGAAAAAAATAAAAATTAGGGAAGAAATAAATGAAATATAGAATGAAAAAACTAGAAAGTTTTTTTTTAATGGTAAATAAAATTAGACTTGGTAATGATAAATTAAAAAAAGACAGCTAGACTAACATAGAAAAAAGAGAGAAGACTCAATAAAATCAGAAATGGAAAAGGAGACATTATAACAGATACCACAGAAATATAAAGGATAAAAGACAGTTAAATGCCAGCAAATCAAAAGCCTAGAGGAAATGGACAAATTCCTAGGCACATACAACCAATCAAGACTGAATCATGAGGACATAAAAAATGTGAACAGACCAATAAGGGGTAAGGAGATTGAATCCGTAATAAAAACCTTCTAACAAATAAAAGTCCAGAATCAGATTATTTCCACAGTGAATTCTACCAAACATTTTAAGAAGAAATAATACAAACACTTTTAAAACCCTTCCCAAAAAGTTGAAGAGGTTGAAATACTCCGAGGCACATTTTACAAAGCCAGCATTATCTTGATATCAAAACCAGACAGGAGCACTACAAAAAAAAAAAAAAAGAAAGAAACAGCAGCAACAAAAAGAACTACTGGATAATATCCCTGATAAATAAAAATGTAAAAATTCGCTACAAAATGCTACAAAACTGAATTCACCAGCACATATCAGTAAATGTGATGCATTATATTAATAGAATGATCAATAAAAACTCATATGATCAACTCAATATATGCAGAAAAGAAATTTGACAAAATTCAACACCCTGGCATAAGAAACATACTCACCAAACTGGTACAGAAAGAATACACATCAACACAATCAAAACCACATATTGCGTGGAAGGATTCAAGATGGCGGAGAAGTAGCAGGCTGATACGACATCAGGGAGCAGGAGATCAGCTAGATAGCTTATCTAAGCATTGCAAACACCTACAATCCAATGGGAGATCAAAGAGAAGGAGAGCAACAATTCTAGAAACAGAAAATTGATCACTTTCTGAAAGGTAGAACTGGCAGAAAAGTAAATCCAAGGAACGGGAAAGTAGACCGCGGGGGGAGGGGCCAGCTCCCGACAAGTGGTGGAGCCACGGAGCAGAAAATCAGGACTTTTTAAAAGTTTGATCCAATGAGGGATATCACCCCAGAGGCTAAACCAGAGTGAAGCCCAAGTGGGGTCAGCATAGCGCCAGGTCCCTCAGGGTCACAGAAGGACCAGGGGTATCTGAGTGTCACAGAACTCACAGGTATTAGAGTGGGGAAGCCGGCTACAGAGACAAAGCTGAGGAGTGAGCTCTCAACCCAGGGTTACTTTGAACCAGGCATAGGCAAGGTGAGCTTGGAGCATGGCCAAGGGCCAGGGAGATGGGAGTAATTGAGCTCTTTTCTCCAAGCACGGCCAGAGGCCATGGAGATGAGAATGACCAAGGACTTTTCTCCAAGTGTGAGTGACAGAGCACTTTTCTCCAAGCATGGGCAGAGGCAGGGAAGATTTGAGTGATGAAGCACTTTTCTCTGAGGGTGCACTGAGGAGCGGGGCCCTGAGCTCTCCACTCCTCTGGGCCAGATTGTGAGACCGCCGTTATCATTCCATCATCCAGAACTCTACAGAAAGCCTTCGGGGAACAAAAGTGCCCGGATTTCTTAGCCCTACCCTAGGTAAGGGCAGGACAAATCCATCTCGGGCAAAGACACTTGAGAATCAATACAAAAGGCCCCCTCCCCAGAAGACCAACAAGAAACCCAGCCAAGATCAACTTCACTTACTAAAGAGAACAGTGGAATTCCAGAGGAGGAGAAAGCAAAACAAGGAATTCATGGCTTTCTCCCAATTATTCTTTAGTCTTGCAGTTATATATTTTTTCTTTTTTCTTCTGCTAATTTTTTTAACTTTTACCCATTCCTCTCTTAATGATTTTTTAACGAGTTTATTTTTAAAATACGTTACAAAAAATAATAATCTATTTTGAACCTTCATTATTATAGTCATATTTTATCCTCCATTGTATCTAACTATATATATTTTTTACACATAGGGTTTTTTCTTCTAAAAAATTTGGGGTATAACTTCTCCAAATAGATCAAAATATATCCTAAATCTAGCTCCAAGATTGTTCTAGTGTCCAGCCTGAGCAAATTCTCTCCAGTTTATTTTTCTTTATTGTCCCAACTAAGTTGCTCTATCAACTTATTTTTTAGAAGTTAATTTTTTTTCCTCATTTTTATAGGTTTATTACATCCCTTCATTGTGTCTACCCTTATATGTTTTTCATCCTTTAAAATCTTGGGAGGTAGTTTCTTTTAAGAGACCAAAATACTCCCAAAATTAAGTGAGTGACCCTGTTCTAGTCACAAGTCTAGTAGATACATAATTTTCTTCTTTTTTAATATTTTTTCTTTGTTTTCTTTTTTTTAAACCTTTTTTTTCCCCCTTGAACTTCTTTTTTATCCCCTTTCGTTCTCCCACAACTTGGGGTCTCTTCTGATTTGGTTAAAGCACATTTTCCTGGGGGTCTTTACCACCCTTTTAGCATTTTATTTGCTCCTTTATATATTCTTATCTGCTCAAAATGACAAGGTGGAAAAACTCAACACAAGAAATAGAACAAGAGGCAGTACCAAAGGCTAGGGACCTAATCAAAACAGACATTGGTAATATGACAAAACTAGAGTTCAAAATGACAACTCTCAAGGTTCTCTCTGGGCTCGAAAAAGGCATGGACGATATTAGAGAAACCCTCTCCATAGAGATAAAATCCCTTTATGGAGAAATAAAAGAACTAAAATCTAACCAAGTTGAAATCAAAAGAGCTATTATTGAGGTGCAATAAAAAATGGAAGTTTTTACTGCTAGAATAAATAAGGCAAAAGAATTAGTGATACAGAAGACCAAATGATGGAGAATAAAGAAGCTGAGCAAAAGAGAGACAAACAAATACTGGACCACGAGGAGAGAATTTGAGAGATAAGTGAAACCATAAGATGACACAACATTAGAATAATTGGGATCCCAGAAGCAGAAGAAAGAGAGAGGGGAGCAGAAGGTATATTGGAGAGAATTTTTGTAGAGAATTTCCCTAATATGGCAAAGGGAACAAACATCAAAATCCAGGAGATGCAAAGAATGACCCTCAAAATCAATAAAAATAGGTCCACACCCCGTAACCTGAGAGTAAAATTTACAACGGTTAACGACAAATAGAAAATCCTGAAAGCAGCCTGGGAGAAGAAGTCTGTATTGTACAACAGTAAAAACATTTGATTGGCAGCAGACTTATCCACAGAGACCTGGCAAGCCAGAAAGAACTGGCATGATATATTCAGAGTGTTAAGTGAGAAAAACATGCAGCCAAGAATACTATATCCAGCTAGGCTATCATTGAAAATAGAAGGACAGATTAAAAAGCTACCAGGAGAAACAAAAGCTGAAAGAATTTGCAAACACCAAACCAACTCTCCAGGAAATATTGAAAGGGGTCCTCTAAGCAAAGAGAGAGCCTAAAAGTAGTAGATAAGAAAGGAACAGAAACAATATACAGTAATAGTCACATTATAGGCAATACAATACAACTAATTTCATATCTCTCAATAGTTATCCTGAATGTAAATGGCCTAAATGCACCAATCAAAAAACACAGGGTATCAGAATGGAAAAAAGCAAAACCTGTCAATATGCTGCCCAAGAAACTCATCATAGACCCGAAGACACCCCCAGATTTAAAGAGAGGGGTGGAAAACAATTTACCATGCTAATGAACATCAGAAGAAAGCTGGGGTGGCAATCCTTATATCAGATCAATTAGATATTAAGCCAAAGACTATAATAAGAGATGAGGAAGGACACTATATCATACTCAAAGGGTCTGTCAAACAAGAAGACCTGACAATTTTAAATATCTATGTCCTTAACATGGGGGCAGCCAACTATATAAACCAATTAATAACAATATCAAAGAAACACATCGACAATAATAAAATAATAGTAGGGGAATTTAACACTCCCCTCATTGAAATGGACAGATCATCCAAGCAACAGATCAACAAGGAAAAAGGCCTTAAATGACATACTGGACAAGATGGACATCACAGGTATATTCAACACATTCCATCCCAAAATAACAGATACACATTCTTCTCTAGTGCACATGAAACAAACAAACAAAAAAACCCACCAACAACAAAAAAACCAATAGAACAAATCAACGAAACTAGGAGCTGGTTCTTTGAAAGAATTAATAAGATTGATAAACCCCTTTCCAGACTTATCAAAAAGAAAAGAGAAAGGACCCAAATAAATAAAATCATGAATGAAAGAGTAGAGATCACAACCAACACCAAAGAAATACAAACAATTATAAGAACATACTATGAGCAACTCTACACCAACAAATTCAACAATCTGGAAGAAATGGATACATTCCTAGAGACATATAAACTACCACAACTGAGCCAGGAAGAAATAGAAAACCTGAACAGACCCATAACCAGTAAGGAGATTGAAACAGTCATCAAAAATCTCCAAACAAACAAAAGCTCCGGGCCAGATGGCTTCCCAGGGGAATTCTACCAAACATTTAAAGAAGAATTAATTCCTATTCTCCTGAAACTGTTCCCAAAAAATAGAAATGGAAGGAAAACTTCCAAACTCATTTTATGAGGCGAGCATCACCTTGATCCCCCAAAAAAGACAAGGATCCCATCAAAAAAGAGAGCTATAGACCAATATCCTTGATGAACACAGATGCGAAAATTCTCACCAAAATACTAGCCAATACGATTCAACAGTACATTAAAAGGATTATTCACCACGACCAAGTGGGATTTATTCCAGGGCTGCAAGGTTGGTTCAACATCCGCAAATCAGTCAATGTGATACAACACATCAATAAAAGAAAGAACAAGAACCATATGATACTCTCAATAGATGCTGAAAAAGCATTTGACAAAGTACAGCATCCCTTCCTGATCAAAACTCTTCAAAGTGTAGGGATAGAGGGCACATACCTCAATATCATCAAAGCCATCTATGAAAAACCCACTGCAAATACCATTCTCAATGGAGAATGAGGTCAGAAACACGGCAGGGATGTCCGTCATCATGACACTGCTATTCAACATTGTACTAGAAGTCCTAGCCTCAGCAATCAGACAACAAAAAGAAATTAAAGGCATCCAAATTTTGCCAAATTGGCAAAAGAGAAGTCAAACTATCACTGTTTGCAGATGATATGATACTGTATGTGGAAAACTTAAAGGACTCCACTCCAAATCTGCTCTAACTTGTATAGGAATTCTGTAAAGTGTCAGGATATAAAATCAATGCATAGATATTGGTTTCAGTTTTTTTTATACCAACAAGACAGAAGAAATAGAAATTAAGGAGTGAATCCCATTTAAAATTGCACCAAAAACCCTGATACCTAGGTATAAACCTAAACAAAGAGATAAAGAATCTATACTCAGAAAACTCTAAAGCACTCATGAACGAAATTGAAGAAGACACAAATAAATGGAAAAATGTTCCATGCTCCTGTATTGGAAGAACAAATATTGTGAAAATGTCTATGCTACCTAAAGCGATCTACACATTTAATGCAATTCCTATCAAAATTCCATCCATTTTTTTTCAAAGAAATGGGACAAATAATCCTAAAATGTATATAGAACCAGAAAATATCTCGAATAGCCAGAGGAATATTGAAAAAGAAAGCCAAAGTTGTTGGCATCACAATTCCAGACTTCAAGCTCTATTACAAAGTTGTCATCATCAAGATAGTAGGGAACTGTCACAAAAACAGACAGATCAATGGAACAGAATAGAGAGCCCAAAATGCACCCTCAACTCTATGGTCAACTAATCTTCAACAAAACAGGAAGGAATGTCCAATGGAAAAAAGACAGCCTCTTCAACAAAAGGTGTTCGAAAAATTGAACAGCCACATGCAGAATAATGAAATTGGACCATTTCCTTACACCATACATGAAAATAGACTGGAAATGGATGAAGAAGCATAATGTGAGAAAGGAATCCATCAAAATCCTTGAGGAGAGAACAGGTAGCAACCTCTTTGACCTCAGCAGCAGTAACTTCTTCCTAGGAACATCGCCAAAGGCAAGGGAAGCAAGGGCAAAAATGAACTATTGGGATTTCATCAGATCAAAAAGCTTTTGCACAGCAAAGGAAACAGTTAACAAAGCCAAAAGATAACTGTCAGAATGGGAGAAGATATTTGCAAATGACATACCAGATAAAGGGCCAGTATCCAAAATCTATAAGGAGCTTATCAAACTCAACACCCTAAGAACAAATAATCCAATGAAGAAAGGGGCAGAGGACATGAACAGATATTTCTGCAAAGAATACATCCAAATGGCCAACAGACACATGAAAAAATGCTCCACATCACTCGGCATCAGGGAAATACAAATCAAAACCAGAATGAAATACCACCTCACACCTTTCAGAATGGCTAAAATGAACAAGTCAGTCAATGACAGATGCTGGCGAGGATGTGGAGAAAGGGGAACCCTCCTACACTGTACGTGGGAATGCAAGCTGGTGCAACCGCTCTGGAAAACAGCGTGGAGGTTCCTCAAAAAGCTGAAAATCAACTACCCTATGACCCAGTGATTGTATTACTGTGTATATACCCTAAAGATACAAACGTGGCATTCTGAAGGGGCACAAGCACCCACATGTTTATAGCAGCAATGTCCACAATAGTTAAACTATGGAAAGAACCTAAATGTCCTTCAACAGATGAATCAATAAATAAGATGTGGTATATATGTACAATGGAATACTATGCAGCCATCAAAAGAAATGAAATCCTGCTATTTGTGATGACGTGGATGGAACTAGAGGGTATTATGCTTGGTGAAATAAATCAATCTGAGAAAGACAACTATCCTATGATTTCCCTGATATGATGAAGTGGAGATGCAACATAGGCGGTTTGGGGGGTACAAAAAGAAAAATAAAAGAAGATGGGATTGGAAGGGAGACAAACCATAAAAGACTGAATCTCACAGGAAGACTGAGGATTGTTGGGAGGAGGTGTGTTGGGAGAGGATGGTGGGGGTATGGACATTGGGGAGGGTATGTGCTATGGTGAGTGCTGTGAAATGTGTAAACCTGGTGATTCACAGACCTGTACCCCTAGGGATAAGAACTCGTTATATGTTTATAGAAAAAAATTTAAAAATCCATTAAAAAAAACACATATTGCAAGCCCAGAGCTAATCTCATATTCAATCAAAAAAGTTTGAAAGTTTTCCCCTTAAAGATCTGAAACAAGACAAGTGTGTCAACTTTCACTACTCTCATTTGACATAGTACAGGATGTCCTAGCCAGAGAAACAAAGAGCACAAAGAAAGAAAAGACTCAAAAAAAAAATGGAAGAAGTAAAATTTTCTTTTTTTGGATAACATGAACTTACATGTAAAAAAATCCTAAACACTTCACAAAAAAAATTTGAATAAACAAATTTAGTAAAGCTGCCAAATACAAGATCAATATATAAAAGACAAGAATTTTGATTTGTTTTGTTTTTAATATGGAATGCTTCCCAGTTTTTCATGTCATCCTCGTTCAGTGATCACGCTAATCTTCTCTGCATCATTCCAATTTTAGTATATGTGCTGCCAAAGTAAGCACAAGACAGGAGCATTTTAATACTCTAATGATGAACTATCTGAAAAAATAAAGAAAACAATCTAATTCACAATAGCATCAAAAATAATAAAATACTTAGGAAAAGATTTAACTAAGAAGATGAAAGATCTGTACCCCATAAACTATGACATTGATAAAGAAATTGAAGGAGATACAAATGGAAAGATAGCCCATATTTATGAAAGGTAAGAATTAACATTGTTAAAATGTCCATACTACCGAAAACCATCTGTAAATTCGATTCCTATCAAAAATCCAATGTTAGGGGCGCTTGGGTGGCTCAGTGGGTTAAGCCGCTGCCTTTGGCTCAGGTCATGATCCCAGGGTCCTGGGATCGAGCCCTGCATCAGGCTCTCTGCTCAGCATGGAGCCTGCTTCCTCTTCTCTCTCTGCCTGCCTCTCTGCCTGCTTGTCATCTCTCTCTGTCAAATAAATAAATAAATAATCTTTTTAAAAAAATCCAATATTATTTGTTTACAGAAGTAAGTAAAGAATCCTAAAATTTATATGAGACCATAAAAGACAACAAATAATCAAAGCAGTTCTGAGAAAGAATGAAGAAGAGAAATTACACTTCTTGATTTGAAATTATACTACAAAGCCCTCATGCTCAAAACAATAAAGTATACTGGCATAAAAAAACAGACCAATAAACAAGTAGAACAGAATTGAGAGTCCAGAAATAAATCCTTTCATACAGTCACCTAATATTTGACAGGGGCCAACTTATGTAATGGGTAAAGATAGTCTGTTCAATAAATGATATTTAAAACTGAATAGTCCCATAAAACAGTATGAAACTGGAACCTTATATCACTCATAAATCTTAACTTGAAATAGATTAAAGACTTAAATGTGATGCATGAAACTAAATTTCCAAAAGGAAAACATAGGAAAAATTCTCCTTGACATTGGTCTTGCCAATAGTTTTTTGGATACCAGACCAAAAACACAAGCAAAAAAAGCAAAAATAAATAAATGGTATTACATCAAACTAAAGTTTCTGCATTGCCAAAAAGAGAGAGAGAGAGAGAGAGAGAGAATGAAAACACAATCTACAGAATGTAAGAAAATACTTACAAATCTTATATCTGAAAACAGGTTAATAACCAACAGATACAAATAGAAAAAAATATATAATTTAAAAAATAGCAAAAGGATCTCAATAGACTTTTTTTTTTTTCCAAAAAGTTATATAAATGACCAACAGGAGCATTAAAAAGTGCTCAACGTAAAAACTCAGGGCAAAGTCATTATGTTGTTGTTGTTGCTGTTTACCTCTGAAAAACACAGCAAGATATTACTACCTATTAGAATATATACTACCAAAAAATTAAAACTAACAAATTTTGGTAAATATTGGGGAAAATGGGGAACTTATGCACTGTGACTGGGATATAAATTTGTATGGAAAACAGTATGGAGATTATTCATATTATTAAAAGTAAAATTACCATATGATTCAGTAATCCCACTTCTAGGTATATATCTAAAGGAAACGAAGTCACTATTCGAAGACATATCTGCACTCTTATGTTCATTATAAAATTATTAACTCTAAGCAAGAGATGGAAATAACTTCAGTATCCATTAATGGATGAATGAATAAAATAAGTATGGTAAATATATACTATGGAATACTACTTAACCATGAAAAATTAAGAAATACTGCCATTTACAACAGCATGGATGGATCTTGAAGGTATTATACTAAGTGAAATATTTCAAAGATTTTATATATTTTTTTATGTATTATGATATCCCTTACATACAGAATCTGAAGAAAAGGCAAACTAATGGAAACTTAGAGTTGAGTTGACAAGGGGTGAACCTGGGGTGGAGTAAGGTGGTCAAAGGGTACAAACTTGCAACTATAATATGAAAAAGTTCTGGGGATCTAATGTACAGCATGATGATCATAGTTAATAATATATACATACGTTTTTATTGTGTTTCCCTTTATTAAACTTTGCATTTATCACCTTCTTACAAGTTGAAAGTTTATAGCAATCTTGTATAAAATAGGTCTGCTGCCACCATTTTTCTAACAACATTTGTTCATTTTGTGTCTCTCTGTCACATGTTGGTAATTCTTGCAATATTTCAAGTTTTTTCATTATTATTGTATTTGTTATGGTGATCTGTGATCAGTAATTATGACCCACTGAAAACTCAGAACTAGTTTACTTAAGGTATATACATTGTTTTTCTTTAAAGACATAATGCTTTTGAACAGTACAGTATAGTGTTTATTTTTTATATGCACTGGGAAACATAATTTTTTATATGCACCGGGAAAAAAAAAACAATTTGACTTAGTTTATTGAGATAATCGCTTTATTGAGGTGGTCTGGAACAAAACCCACAAGACCTCTGAAGTTTATCTCTACTGTACTATACACATAAAAGTTGCTAATAGAGTAGATCTTAAAATTCCTAAGGATACATGCATAAAAACAGTGGCAACTATATGAGATAGTAGATGTATTAACATTTTTATGTAGATTATATTGCAATACAGATGTATACCAATTTATCAAATTGTACAAAATTTACAAAATGTTAAAAGTTTGCAGTGTTATAAGAAATCATTTCTTAAATTTACAAATTATAATATGTTGATTATTTTTAAATAAAGCTGGAAAAAACTTTTTGTAGAATTAATCTATTTTTCAAAAAAGGAAGTAAGGAAGTAGAAACTGCAACTAACTCTGAAATAATAGAATATAAAATCCATATTAGTTATATACACTGTGACAAATACTATTACTTAGTTTACAATGAAGGAACACTTATGAAGCATGCAGGATGGTCTATAAATAAGGCTGAAAGAGCTCAGTTTTAAGGTTTAAATTTAAAATCTTCTTTTGAAATACTGAACTGACCACCCAGTTTTCCAAACATAAATGTCTTAACTGCATGAATTTATTTCATACAACTCTATCATCTAGTTTCATAAGAAAGCAGCATGCAAATTTTGAATAAGACAGACTTGCTTAAGTTTCAACAGTAAAGGATACTTCCCTAAAAATAAATAGAAGAAAAATCAGCATATTTATCATGATAATTATTATTCATAATGAGATTCATATTGAATTAGGGAATATATATCCTCAGAGAGGGTAAAGTAAAATGAAATTTATTTTGGTAAATGTGTCTATGAATAGTCAATACAATGCCTCAATATAAATGAATATTTTGAACAATTTAATTACTATTATTAGAATTATTAAAAGTATAAAAATAGCTATCATTTTAGCATGGAATATGAGACTCTCATGCTCCATGCTTAATTACATCCACACAACAACTCTGCATACTAAGTATTATCATCACCATTTCGTGGGTGAAAAAACTGAGACTAACACATTTAGATAACTGGTTTTTGATTACATGGCTAGTAAAGATGCATCACACTAATTTAGGCTTTATGATTTCAGAATTGTACTCTTTCCACTGCACATTCTATTACTCTGTAAATACTTGGCTTGTTTTCATTTAGTTCTTCAATTTTATTCATGTGGTGATGGCTTAAAGCTTCATTTAAAGGAAGCTTAAAAAATTCATTTAACCAAAAGCTCCCAAGAATTAAAAATGTCATGGATCTAATGTAGACATGGATATCATTAGTTAATGGGTAACTATATATTTTCCACTCTAGTGAGATAACAGAGTATTTTTCTAAGTTTTAGTCTCTGAGTGTTAAAAAGGACTTTGTTAAAATAGAAATATTTAGACAAAGGTGATCAAAAGTCTAGATCAGGTCACCTTAAGATAAATATTAGGAAACTGAGGAAACAAATGGAGATTTGAACACTGAGCTATGATATAATGAATGGTTTAAAGTATTTATTAGAGTATAGAAAAGCCCTTTAAAGCCTGATCTTAGCCTAGCATTGCAGCTTCTGGTATATCTATCTATCTATCATGTATCTATCTATCTATCTATCTATCTATCTATCTATCTATCTATCTAGATATAAATTGGAAAACTTTTTTAACTTAAAGATTTTGAGAAATAGAACATAATCAGCACCATAGAAGATCTCTTTATGATAACAACCTAGCCCCTCCTCCCAGTTTGTTAATATTCTCTCTTATTTAATGTAACATTGTGCAAATATACCACTACTGATCTGCCGTTATGAATGAAATAACTATAATCATCTGTTTGCATATCCTGGTGAAAATATTCATTTAGTTCCATGTTGTATTTCTAGGAATGGACCAATTTTTTTTTATTTTTAAGTTTTCTAAATATTGTCCAACTTACCTCAAATGTTTTTATTATGGGCACTGTCATTCTTTCACATTCTTACAAGACATTTTTACTGATGCCCAATATGGTAAGTGTGTAATAGTATGCCATTCTAGGTTTTAATTTAATTTTAATTTAATTTAATTTAATTCCAGATTCATAATAAAGATAAACAGTTTTTATATATGAGTGGCCATTTGGATTACCCTTTCTGTAAAGTACATGCTCAAATCTTTTGATATCTTAACATTGTGTCATACTGACTTCTTTATTAGTAGATTTTCTGAATGAACTTTTAGCTGTGTAGGTCTTCTCTATTTTATTTTGAACTTGTTTTCATTTCAAAATCTTTATATTTATT
Organism: Mustela nivalis; assembly: GCF_964662115.1. Classification (NCBI taxonomy): domain Eukaryota; kingdom Metazoa; phylum Chordata; class Mammalia; order Carnivora; family Mustelidae; genus Mustela; species Mustela nivalis. The sequence goes on along the minus strand of NW_028134260.1, from coordinate 6,632 downwards.
TTCATAATTTGCTTTTATTTTGCTTTGTCTATTATCTATATATTTATATGTTTATTTATTTATTAGCAAGGAAGAGAGAGAGAGCGAGTGAGAGCACAGGGAGGGATAGAAAAAGAAGAGAAAAGAATCTTAAGCAGGCTCCAGGCTCAGCACAGAGCCCAACTCTGGGCTCTATTTCATAACCCTGACATCATGACCTGAGCCAAAATGAAAGAAATAAAATAAAATTAAGGTGTTAAAAAAAAGGAAAAAGAATTGGAGGTTTAATTAAGTGAGTCACCCAGGCACCCCTGTGGTATCTTAAATTAGCTGTCATATCTTTAAAGTTCTGGAGTATCCATTTGGTTCATTTATAAAATCTTTCTCAATATCATTTTTAGTTTCAGTTTTTTGTTCAATTTGCTTCCCCTCTCATTTCTTTGAGCAGAGTAATCAAGCCATTTTGCAATCTTTATTGATCATTTTAATATAATACTTAATCCCATTTTGTCTATCAAATCTTGTTAATGGTTTTTCTTTGTGTGCTTTGTTACATTTTGCTATGTTCAAGACATTATATTTGAAACTCTTATTGAGTAGGGATAATTAAAAGCTATAATAATGGTATGGTCCTCCTTGGCAGGATTTTCTCTTATATCTGAGACTCTACAAGACAATCATACTCCAAATTCAGTGATTGACTTTCTCAGTTTACACAGAAGGCAAGGTAGGCTCTAGTCTTATTTCTGCTTCTCCTTGTGCTTTGGGTATCTCAACTTAAATTTGGGTTGTACCAAAGTCCTCAAACTTGATTGCTGCTGGATTTTGAATTTTGTTTCTCTAGTATCAAGAGTCTATTAAAAAACACAGCTCAGTGTGTTTTAGCAGTTTCAAATGCTCTCATAGCTAAAATGGCTTCAGGGCATATATCTCTAGGCTCTCATTGTATTTCGCATTTTGGCCCAGTAATCCCTCACTTATTTTTATAATCATTCTGATATTTTTAACTTTAAAAGCTATTTTGTCTGGATTTTTAGTTGTCTTAAGTAAGAGTTTTTAGATCACCATTACTAGAATCAACAACAAATATACAAGAAAATATCTACAATAGTTTATCACATCTTTATGGCTTTGAACTTCCATAAGCTGAGGCATCCTTCTCTAATCACTTAGGCAAACTCCAATTTACCCTTTAAAACAACACAAGAATTGCTTCATTTAAGAACATGTTCAGGGATGACTCTTCCCCACTGTTCTTACCAACATTCCCACACACTCTTTGCTAACCACACCTTGTTTATGATCTTTCATTAGGTATATCAGTGTCACCAGGATTTTGCTCTAGTGTACTTTTGTCCTTTAAAGCTTTAATTAAATATTAATTCCATAGAAAGTCTGTCCCTTTTCTGTCAAACCTGGGTTGGTTATTTCTTCTCATCCTTTGTCAGAAGTTACTTTATTAGAGAAACTTACAGCTGTATTGTGACTTTGGAGCCTTTACAGTTTTTTGACTGGAAAAATCACCCACCTCTAGATCTTTACACAGCTTCATATCTGATATTATTCAGAAATCTGTTCAAAACAGACTTTTTAAGGGAGTCCTTTTCGGACCACTCAGTTCAAAAACCTCTTCTCAATCACTGCTCTTTTTAAAATGTGCTTATTTAGTTCAAATATGCATCACTATTGAAGAAAAACCAGTACAATTGTTTTTTTAAGTTGGCTTACCTATTATCTATCTCTCCCATTAAAATTATTCCACTGGGCTGAGGTTTTGTTGTGCTCATCTTAGGCCAGGCACTCAATAAATTGTCTCTGATTGATTGAATTGTTTGACTCCCTTGCTAGATTCTCAACTTCATGAGGCCAAGGATTGTTCTATTCAGTCCTTCTTTATCCTCAATGTCTGTTATATTGCAGTCACTTATGTGACTAATGGGAAAAATCACAGAAAGAAAGAGTTAAAACTACAGAAAATCCCTGTAGGTTCAATAACACAAAGCTTTCTAAAATTATTTAGCCCAGGGATTGAATACTGGCTGCACTTTTGATTATTTTTTAAGTGATATTGAATTTAATTTAAATGGAAATACTTGAATGGTAGAATAATAAAAAAAAAATTATAAAAGCAACTTGTTCCTTAAAGTAAGAATTATATAGGGCTTGCTTTAGGTAGCATAGACATTTCCATAATATTTATTCTTCCAATCCAGGAGCATGGAACATTTTTCCATTTCTTTGTGTCTTCCTCAATTTCTTTCATGAGTACTTTATAATTTTCTGAGTATAGATTCTGTGCCTCTTTGGTTAGGTTTATTCCTAGGTATCTTATGGTTTGGGGTGCAATTGTAAATGGGATGGACTCCTTAATTTCTCTTCTGTCTTGTTGTTGGTGTAGAGAAATGCAACTGATTTCTGTGCATTGATTTTATATCCTGACACTTTACTGAACTCCTGTACAAGTTCTAGCAGTTTTGGAGTGGAGTCTTTTGGGTTTTCCACATATAGCATCATATCATCTGTGAAGAGTGATAATTTGACTTCTTTGCCGATTTAGGTGCCTTTAATTTCCTTTTGTTGTCTGATGGCTGAGGCTAGGACTTCTTGTACTATGTTGAATAGCAGTGGTGATAATGGACATCCCTGCCGTGTTCCTGACCTTAGCGGAAAAGCTTTCAGTTTTTCTCCATTGAGAATGATATTTGCGGTGGGTTTTTCATAGATGGCTTTGATGATATTGAGGTATGTGCCCTCTATCCCTACACTTTGAAGAGTTTTGATCAGGAAGGGATGCTGTACTTTGTCAAATGCTTTTTCAGCATCTATTGAGAGTATCATATGGTTCTTGTTCTTTCTTTTATTGATGTGTTGTATCACATTGACTGATTTGCGGATGTTGAACCAACCTTGCAGCCCTGGAATAAATCCCACTTGGTCGTGGTGAATAATCCTTTTAATGTACTGTTGAATCGTATTGGCTAGTATTTTGGTGAGAATTTTCGCATCTGTGTTCATCAAGGATATTGGTCTATAGCTCTCTTTTTTGATGGGATCCTTGTCTTTTTGGGGGATCAAGGTGATGCTGGCCTCATAAAATGAGTTTGGAAGTTTTCCTTCCATTTCTATTTTTTGGAACAGTTTCAGGAGAATAGGAATTAGTTCTTCTTTAAATGTTTGGTAGAATTCCCCCGGGAAGCCATCTGGCCCTGGGCTTTTGTTTGTTTGGAGATTTTTAATGACTCTTTCAATCTCCTTACGGGTTATGGGTCTGTTCAGAATTTTTAGTTCTTCCTGGTTCAGTTGTGGTATTTTATATGTTTCTAGGAATGCATCCATTTTTTCCAGATTGTCAAATTTGTTGGCATAGAGGTGCTCATAGTATGTTCTTATAATAGTTTGTATTTCTTTAGAGTTAGTTGTGATCTCTCCTCTTTCATTCATGATTTCATTTAGTTGAGTCCTTTCTCTTTTCTTTTTGATAAGTCTGGCCAGGGGCTTATCAATTTTATTAATTCTTTCAAAGAACCAGCTCCTAGTTTCGTTGATTTTCTCTATTGTTTTGTTTTGTTTTTTTTTTTTTTTTGGTTTCTATTTCATTGATTTCTGCTCTGATCTTTATGATTTCTCTTCTGCTGGGCTTAGGGTTTCTTTGAAGTGTGAAAACCTGGAGATTCACAGACCTGTATCCCTGGGGATAAAAATATATGTTTATAAAAAATAAAAAATTAAAAAAAGAAGAATTATATAGGGCATCTCTTCTAGAAGCAAAATTTTCAAATGTCAAACATCTGAAAGCATAGAAGGAGAAGTAAGAGTGTGAATTGTACTTCAATGCTCTTTTCTTTATATTCAACAAACAGCTTCATTCACACCTTTCCAATTTTTTCAACTCTTTTGACAAAGCCTTCAGAGGAGTTACTGCTGATGACAACCATCACAGCCTAACAGGAGAAATTTTATAAAGAAAAATAATAGCATGTTTTTCCCAAATTGTTAAGGATATGGTGAAACTCTGTCAGATTCAAAGGGGAAAGGAGGAATGTGTAATTCCATGCTCTATATAATAATAACTTATTTTAATAGTGGCTTTGCAATTTTTCAGATATATCCATTTACTGAAACTGCTAACAAATAAACAAAAACAAAGAAATTAACAGGGGTTCGAGACAGCAATTATCTAATCTAAAAATAGCACATGTTCACAGAATACACAACACATATCCCAAGTAATACTATAGGTTTCAAGTAATAGTCAAAACAATAGTAAAAATGATTCAGACCCTACCAGTCAAATCATAAATGGGACCTTAACTGTAAATCCTTATCTTTAGATCAAAGCGGGTAATTGGGTGCTGAAGATACATTATGGAACTAATATGTTATCGAACTCCTCTGAAATGAGTCATTTATTTCATCACTTTTCCTGCACAGCTGCTGACCCATGTTTTGGTTCCTGGAAATAGCTGCTACCCTGTCATACTTCTTAAAAGCACATATATTGATAACTCTACTCATTCCTCCATTCCTCTGTGACTGTCACTGTGTTAAAATGTGGAGCCAGCTGACTCACTTGTGGTCGTAACTTGTAGAAATAATAAAGTAGATGAGTTTGCAATGTATTTTGTTATTTCTAAAAATGCAAACACCAAATTACATTGAAATCATAAGGGGTGTTTCAGGGAGAGCTGTAGAATGTGGTTTCTTGTGTAATCCACAGAGATTAGCTCCAACACATATTTAAACTCTCCTCTAGGAGCAACCTTAGTGGTAAAGCAAGAAGATAAACAGATGTATACACACCCTGGCACAAAATTATCACTTATGTTTGGCTTCCTAGTCTCCTCGTGTTACTTATTTATCTTAACCTCTCTCTGAAATCAGGGAACACAGAATCTCAATCAGTTGACATTTTTCTACTGAATTACCCAATAGTCTGATCATACCCCTAAGACTTTTTAAAATTAGTTCACTCATAATCCCAAATCTTTTTGCCTCCTCATCTCAGTACACTGTAATTTGATTTCAAAATGAGGACAGTAGTCAGTAATGCCACATTCATTGATCTATTTTACAATTTCATGTACTTAGAACTATGAAAATATGTTAATAACATCCATTCCAATAAGCCAGCCTAAATTTATTATCATGAAACAAGACCTCAAGAAAGAGAATTCAAAATCATCCATGTATTTGCAATTTATTGCAATAAAGCCTTTATCAATAGACTTCCCTGTGCACATGGTGGTCAAATTGCTGGTGAAAACCAGCCATATCTATTACAAGCTTTCTCATGGCTTCTAGGTAACCCAAGTGAGCCTTTATTGATACTGGGAAGGGATAAAGCAGAGAAGGGATAAACAGTGATGTAAGAATTGGCTAGACAAAAGTAATGACTCTCATTACAAAGTGAGTATTTTAAAGCAAAGGAGCCTGTTGGGAATATTGTTTTATAAAATGGCGGTATATTTTTACTAACTTTTTAAAATTCAATTAGTTAACATATAGTGTACCATTAGTTTCAAATGTAGATTTCAGTTATTCATCCATAGCATATAATAGCTAATACTCAGTAGTTACTGTTATAGCTTCTTGAAAGCAGAATTTTAACCCACTGAGCCAGCCAGGTGCCCTTGAAAGCAGAGGTTTAGATCATATATTCTGATTACTTCCATGAAGTACAACACTTTTCTGCTAGCAACCTTCAAAACATACTGTTTGTTAGAGGAATTTCTTTAATAATAAATAAATAGGAATTTATTTAAATTTATAAATATATAAAATAAATAGGAATTTATTTAAATTGATTTAAATTATGCATGCTGTTTCATTGTTCATAAATAAGGTGATGATATTATAGCCATTAGTTGGTAGCACTGATATATCACTTTCTTTTTACTTCTCAGTGCATTATCTTTACACAAAATAGATATATATTATAAAAGAATCTGAATCTGTGGCAAACTTTTAAAAAACCCTAAACAGCAAAGTTTATCATTTTAAGTAATCTCAATTATCTTCCTCAATTGTGATAGTATATCCTTCTATCTAGGCCAGATATTGTATGAGGGATTTGAAGAGACATACTTTTCTAAATTTCACTTTTCTCATCTGCAAAATGCTGATCATGATCCTACAATAAAATGCACTTACAATTTTTTGATGAGAATTTATTTATTTATTTATTTTTATTTATTTATTTATATTTATTTATTTATTTTAAGATTTTATTTATTTATCAGAGAGAGTGGGCGAGAGAGTAAGCACAGGCAGACAGAATGGCAGGCAGAGGCAGAGGGAGAAGCAGGCTCCCGGCCGAGCAAGCAGCCCGATGCGGGACTTGATCCCAGGACGCTGGGTCATGACCTGAACCAAAGGCAGCTGCTTTACCAACTGAGCCACCCTGGCGTCCCTTTTGATGAAAATTTAATCTGCATAAACAATATATTTCTTGTAATGCGTGGTTCATGGAAAACATCTTATTTAATTATAAGCAACAACAGTATTAGAAATTAAGTAAATGTGTCTATAATATTTAAAGTTTTAACACATAATGCCAGTGCTTTGCCTTATTTTCTCAAATCCCTTTACCATTTTCACTGACAGAGTCAAATGTACTTTTTCTACTAGTAGCCAGCTCTTTGTCTTTTGTCAGA
>NW_028134261.1:0-63000 GCF_964662115.1 Mustela nivalis | reverse complement strand
GAGACCCCAGAGAGTTCTCTTGCTTCATTCATCATGTACGTTTACAGTGAGAAGATAGCCATCTATGAGGAAGTGGGCTCTCCCTGGAACTGCCCATTCCTTAATCTTGAACTTCTCCGTTCTAGAACTGTGAGAAATAAATTCCTGTTCTTTATAAGCTATTAAGTCTATATCATGTCCGTTATAGCAGCCTGCATGCAGAAGGACACTATGACCTAAAATGAGAGCAATAAATATAAAGTTTCAGTAAAGTCAGTTGGTACAATGTTTTTTTTTTACTTAGAGAAGACATGCTGCTTCATGTTAAACCTTGATATTGTATATGTTTCTTGAAGGGCCACTTCTTACTCCTTTGTGTGTTTTCCACAAAGTCCAGGATGATGCCTTACATAAAGGTAATATTTTATAAATATTGTTGGAAATATATACTTCTCTAAAATCTTATTTTGCCTACAGATTACTTGGATCCACTTTGTCTTGTGTAGAATATTTGAAATATATTAAGAACAGAATGTCTCTCTAAATAACATTTAGAATCATCATTAGTTTATGACTCCTGACTCATTTGTTTATGCAGTGATACTTACTACAAGAACACTGGAGTTTGTAATATAATTTTGAATTAATCACCAAGCTAGTTTATTTTAACTTATGAAAAAATAATTTCTCATGTTGGTTTAATTCTACTCTTATGTTATGGTCATGACATTTTCATTAAAATAAAGTAGGAAATAGAAGTAAATAATTAATGAAAAATAAAAAATAATAAATAAAAAATAAAAGTAAAACTCTTGTGAAATGTTAAACTTTTCTTACTTATTTTGTTTTGCTTTTCCTCTACCATGCTGGCAAAGCTGTATTTTGCAGATAAGTATAATTTTCTAGGTGCTAGGTTTGTTACTTTTACTAAAATTTTCAAAATATAAGGAGTTGAATAGTCATGGATTGTTTATTAAACTCCTTATCTACACATATAAAAATAAAACAATGATGGTGTCCTGGGTATTTCTAAAATTGTATTCTGTTTTTCCATATTATGGTTTACAATGTAATTAATAAAGATTCTGCATATATTAACATCCATCCCCTTCTATCTCATCTGTATGTCCATACAGAGCATGTATGATTTCTATTCATTTCTATGTTGTGGTGAAGAGATTGTCTGAAGTAGCCTATATTTATGCAGGTAGATCTTAAGCTATGGTGGTCTTGTTTATTTGCTTGTTCGTGATCAGTATGTCTGAAAGATGGTAACTATTGCATCAGGTGTGACGATTAAAAAATATTATTGGTGCCTGATACGCTGTGATGAAATAGGTAAGTCGATTCATAATTTGTTAATTAAATTAGAAAAGAAATTCCTTTGGATTTGTTCTTTATTAAGAGTTTTTTTTTAACGAATTCCTTGGGATGTTTTTTGTGTAATATATATCACATGCCTCAACCTTTAAATTTGAATGTAGAAAAGAGTTATCAGAATGAGCCTAGAAAATATTGTTATGGGGTCGCCTGGGTGGCTCAGTGGGTTAAGCCACTGCCTTCGGCTCAGGTCATAATCTCAGAGTCCTGGGATCGAGTCCCACATTGGGCTCTCTGCTCAGCAGGGTGCCTGCTTCCTCCTCTCTTTCTGCCTGCCTCTCTGCCTACTTGTGATCTCTCTCTGTCAAAAAAATAAATAAAATCTTAAGAAAAAAAGAAAACATTGTTTTGAAATATTTTTGTTCTGTTATATTATGTTAACTTAGGAAATAATGGTAGTTATTTTTATTAGCATTTCCTACTTTCCACATGCTCTTACAGATGAGATATCATGTTTTGCCTACTCTTTTTATCGTGGTTGTTATATTCTTCATGATCAATAACAATCAATAAAAATTTATAACATTAATTTCCTTTGGGAAAGTGATATTTTAGCAAGAATCCATGACCAAAAATTTTAGCTGTTGTTCTTCCAGGAGATGAGACTATCAATGTTCCTGAAATTTTAAGAAATAGAACTTATTAATTCTGTTGGTTGATGTTTATTGTCTCTGAACTTAGAGGTGCATAATTCAATTTAAAATTTATTTTTGGGGCGCCTAGGTGGCTCAGTGGGTTAAAGCCTCTGCCTTTGGCTCAGGTCATGATCCCAGGGTCCTGGGATCGAGCCCCGCATTGGGCTCTCTGCCTAGCAGGGAGCCTGCTTCCTCTTCCCTCTCTCTCTGCCTGCCTCTCTGCCTACTTGTGATCTCTATCTGTCAAATAAAATAAATAAATTCTTAAAAAAAAAAAACAGAGTGGACCTTATGGGGTTGCTTATCTGAAATTGAGGGACATTATAAAAAAATAAAAAATAAAATTTATTTTGAATTGAAAACAAGATCTTACTGAAGTTTAGGCATCCCACTTTATATCAGGCCTCCAGTACATTCTAATTTATTTATAGAAAATATCATAAACATGAATGACACTTTTCCTATTGCATTTATATGATACTGCAATGACTCAAAGATGTCAGATTTGAAAAGCACTACCTTTGTATATTTTCTGTTTCCTAGGAGGAATGGATATACCATTTTAGCACAATTTTCCAACAGTATTCAAAACCACCATGAATTTTAAAACATAGTTATTACATCCTAAAAATCAAGTATGAAAATGTATAAACAACCAAATCTCTATCTGTAAATGAAATACTCCCACACAGACAGGTTTTAAAACTTTCTAACTTAAGGAATTTGATAGCACAGACTCAGGGTAGTAGTTTCACTGCCTACAGTATACTTTCAGGGAGAGAGTAATGTAAGCTCTGAGTCACTTTCTGCCTAGAGATGACCTAATAGTGGTTCTGGCATTGTTTGTTTGTTTTTGAAAATACGTTCCTGGGCGTCATTCAGAAAATGCAGAGTTTGGCATCTATATAAATTAAGGATGATCTTTTTGAACTTTTGTCTTTCATTACATCAATTTACCATAATTGTACAGAAATTCCACTAAATTAAGCATTGTTAGGAAATGTGTAAATTGGAGCTACTCAAATTAGTTGCTCTTTGAACTATGTGCTGTTGGTTCAGGATTAGATAAGGATTTTGAAGGCAAACCTAAATCATTGCTTTCTTTTTTGAGAGATTCTCAGCATATTTTCTTAAAATTAGCTGAAATAAACAATGTGTTTAGTCGCAAAGTGATTTGCATTTTTGCACAAACTCCCTAACTCCTTGAGAATTATAACAAATATTTCATGAAACATCAGTGATCTTTTCTTTGTTACACTGCTGTAAAGTACATTCAGTGTTGCCAGTTAAAGGTGTTAGTGTTGAGATGAAATGTCATGCATTTTTCTTCACTTCCATGCAAATGAACATAGTAATTTATTAAGACACAATGAAGAAAAAAAATTGACAATGAGTCCAGATTTTAAAAATCACTTGCCATTCAATCCAAATTGTGAGTTTGATCAGTTACTGAACACTTTATAATGCACCCCCGGTAATTTTACAGAGATTACTTTTTTCTTACCAATTCTTGATTATTCTGTCTTGCAATGCAGAGAAATCTATCTAATTTAAAATAAACTTCCGTTAATTTTGATTGTTATAAACTTAAAATTGACTAATTTCCATATACAGAGTTTAAAATGTTCACAATTTACATTAAATATATATTCTGTGTATACCTTGGAAAAATTATACTGAAAATTGAAATTAAAATGATGTTGTATATAGCTGCAAGAAGCCGCCTGTCCCATTTCATCTTACTATATAAGTTGTGTCAGGTAATTTATAAAATCCCTGCTGCATAACAAATCTATTTTTTGTTGGAATGGGTAGTAATGTTTCTTCTTATTTCGAAATAAGAGTTGGTCTATGAGTGCCTCTGCCACTGTATTTTCCCTAAGTGGCTTCATGGTCTTGAACTGAGAAAGCTCAGAGCATTAAACATCAAAGTAATATATTTTGACATAATTAGACATCAAGGAAATGCAATTAAAATGACACTGAGATATCACTACACACTTACCAGAATGGCTAAAATAAAATATAATGACAAGCCCAAAAGAAAAAAATATACCATTTGATGATACACAATGGCAAGTTGTACCATAACTTAACCATCTCAGACTAGTGTAGTGTTAAATTTGTTTTTCTAAGCCATGTTTTGGGTCACTTACCACTTTTCAAGGATATAAAGTGCTATCATTTTACTTAAAACTGTGAAATTTGGTCAGAATTAAATTTCAATTTATGTTAAAACATTCTGTAAACTGTGTTAGTCTTTGACATTTGTTCCCTCAGTTCAGTGAATAACACCATATCATATTCTGAAAAATACGCTAATTTTCATCTTGAAAAATATCTCTTTTTCCTCTTATGGTAATTATTAATATGAATTAATAGTAGAATTTGATATGGTTCCATATGACCATAAATACTTTATTGTATATTATCAAATTTAATAATGAATATAATGTACTTCTTTGGACAATTTTTAAAGACCAGTCTACTCTTAAAACAAAAAAATAGAGACGCACTTCTTTAGTTCACACAAATTTCATTTTATTAAATATAACCTCAGATAAATTTCAACAAATCATAATTTATTAAAATCATGTCTACTTAAAAATCTCATAGAAGAGTAAAACCATCAAAAATAAAAATAAACACACACAACACACACACATCACCCATGTGTTGGCAAATCACAATTGCTGTAACAATACATTAGGCATTCCACAGTTAAGGGCTATCAAAATTTCCATCATTGACAAAAAATTTGTATCCAAATGGACTGATTTTCCAGAATCCAAATAAAAGTCTCCTAGGATTTATTTAAAGGTAAATATTTGAACAAATACTTCTTAAATTTAGGAAATTCAGAACATACGATTAAAGAATATTTGCAGTGCAGACTATATTCAATCCTTCCTTCAAAATGTGCCTTTGAGTACATAATTCTGTTTTCTCTATCTAAATTGAGCTGTCTTCCGAGGAAGTTTTCCAAAATGTGTGTCTCTGTGTGATAAATGTTCTAAGACCTAACATGCTTCATTGTATTTTTACTGTGTTCTCAAATTTAATCAATAATTTGGATTGATGTATAATACCTAGTTTCAAATATCTTTTCCATCTATACAAACACCCAGCTGTCTCTTTATATGCTATTACTATTGAGAATTGTGCTGTCGGTATTATTCTTGTACATTTTAGGTGATCTGTTCTTCTCTTGGGCATCATTTATGCTCTTCTCTGTTTTTGATATTCTTAAAACTCACCATAATGTATACGAGTGGTTTTTAGTGTGTGTAGTTTTTGTTTTGTTTTGTTTCTGATATCTCATGTTTGGCATCATTTTAAGTCTGGTATCTTTTATCTTTCTTTAATTCTCCAAAATTTATCTCAGTACTTATTTAAATATTTTCTTTATTTTTTTTTTCTCTTCTGCTGTATTTGGGCAGAAGTCATTAATTTGTTTGTTTGTTTTTCCCAACTCATTTATTCATTTTACAGCTATATTCATCTTAGTCTCTATTTATTGTATTCTTTATTTCAACAATTTTCACTTAATTTATATTCACAGTATAGTATCTTTCTTTTCCTTGTATATGTATATCATTATTTTATCATATACTTTTAAGCTATTTTTAAAAATATTTTATTTATTTATTTGACAGTGAGAGATCACAAGTAGGCAGAGAGGTGGGCAGAGAGAGAGGAAGGGAAGCAGGCTACATGCTGAGCAGAAAGCCCGATGTGGGGCTTGATCCCAGGACCCTGAGATCTTGACCTGACCCGAAGGCAGCGGCTTAACCCACTGAGCCACCCAGGCGCCCCTTTTAAGCTATTTTTTAGAAGTACAGTCATTCTTTTTTTTTTAAGTTTTTCTTTATTTATTTATTTGACAGAGAGAGATCACAAGTAGACGGAGGGCAGGCAGAGAGAGAGAGAGAGAGAGGGAAGCAGACTCCCTGCTGACCAGAGAGCCTGATGCAGGACTTGATCCCAGGACCCTGAGATCATGACCTGAGCTGAAGGCAGTGGCTTAATCCACTGTGCCACCTAGGCGCCCCTAAGCTATTTTTTTAATTCCTGTTCCAATAACACTTGGATTGGCATATAAAGTTAACCACATCATATTTTTTAGGTAAGTAATTGTACTTTTTATGTGCATAGTTATTTTGGTCCATGAGTTCAGCTCTTCTTAGGATCATCAAATCTCTGTAAAGTCTGGGTATGCTAGGATTTTCTAAGCAACAATAAAATACATTGAAACCTGGTAGCTTAATTATAATAATGTTTTCTTTCTCAATCATTCACAATAGTATTCCATTCTGAGTAGCTTCCTTCTATTTTGCAGCTATAGTGTTTGGTAAAACTTGAAATGTGATATCACTGTGATAATGTGAATTGGTCAGGGTTTTTTAGAGAATCGGGAAGAGAAAAAAAGGAAGATATTCTCCAGGGCCAACTCTAGAAGTGACTATTAAAACATCTGTCCAAATTCAATTGAACAAAACTCAGAAATGCCATCTCCAGTGAAATACAAAAAAGATTATATATAGTTCTGGGCACACACATCTCATTTGACCCAATGATGTACATCAATGAAAGACTGAGGCCAATCACCACTCCATGGGAGAATTTAAAAATAAATTTACTAATGAGGCCAAGAATTCAGAATCACAAATACTTCAGAACTAATAATAACTGCCTTCACTTGATGTTATTCTATAAGATAAATCCTACGATCAAGTTTCAATTTTAAAATCTTAAATCCTTATGAAGAAGCATCATTTGGAGGGAGCAGTTTTCATAATTTATCATCCATCAGCCTTTTTTAAAAGATTTTATTTATTTATTGGACACAGAGAGAGAGAAAGAGAGAGAGAGAGAGAGAGAGAGAGAGATCACAAGTAAGCAGAGAGGCAGGCAAGCAGGGAGGGAAGCAGGCTTCCTTTTGAGCAGTGCCCGATGTGGGGCTGGATCCCAGGACCCAGAGACCATGACTTGAGATGAAGGCAGAGGCTTAACCCACCACCCATGTGATGAGAGAGCCACTCAGGTGCCCCTCATCCATCAGTCTTAATTGATTGGAGGAAAATGTGTGGAGGAATAATGCCTTAGGGAGCTAATCTCTCTAAAGAATTTTCAAGTCTTTACCCCTTCAAGGTTTTTGTATAGTTCTGATAGCCTCTAAACATCCAGCGGATTTCTACAGTGACAGGCCTGTTAAAACCAGTCTTCAAACCAGGAATAGAGCTTGAAACATACCAGTCAAGGGCAACTTTGAGTCTTTTAAGGAGTTTATCATCATTTCTTTGTTTTTGGTTAATATCTGAAATAGTTCCATATTACACTGGCATAATTTCTCCAGAGCTGACTTTGAAGGAGGCATTCAGTTCCAGCTAGTTCCATATTTTGACAAGAACTATACTTCTATATTTAAAAAAAAAAACATATTTTAGGGCGCCTGGGTGGCTCAGTGGGTTAAAATCTCTGCCTTCGGCTCAGGTCATGATTCCAGGTTCCTGGGATTGAGTCCCACAGTGGGCTCTCTTCTCAGCAGGGAGCATGCTTCCATTCCTCTCTCTCTGGCTGCCACTCTGCATTCCTATGATCTCTGTCAAGTAAATAAATAAAATTTTTAAAAAAACATATTTTATACCAGTTATTCATGTTTATTAACTAAGATATCACAATACAAATAATACAAACAGTTGCTCTTTATTAATACCTTCAACCAAGATCAAAAAATATGTCATATTTTCTCCAAAAATTTTATATCATCTGATAGGTCAGATATATATATAAAATTACATTTAAAGTTTTAAAAATATCAGCAAATATTTTCATTCAAATGCAAATTTGAAAAGAAATCTACTTTTCCAAACCCGACTTTTTATCCTATTTATTTTGAATTTTGTCAACAACTGATAAAATATTTAGCGAGACTATAAATGTTAGATCGAAAAAAATGATTAATTGATGTAGGTTCAAATTATTATGTTCCATTAAAAATGATTTAGTCTTTGATGAACATCTGTTTGGTAATATGTTGTATCCAGATATAGTAAATTAAAGACATATATAAAATTATAGGGAAATGACACCTTCCGTTCCATTATGAGTAGAGCTTTTAAAATGCTATTTGTCACAACCTGTCATCTTGTCATTATGTAGCATTATGTAGCAATTTAAAAATGTATACTCTTCACTTCGAAGTCTTTTGGAAATCTAAAATATGACTTTCTATGGTTTGTGTCTCCATATTGCTTTATTGCCAGTTAAAACAAATCCACATGCTTTGATTCAAAGGTAATAAATTCCTCTTATTTGGAAAAAGGATGTTTATTTTTGTTCTCTCACCCTTAGCAGGTGGTTTCATTTTAGCACACTTCAGAGTTATAATTTCATGCTTATTAAAAACATTTATTTTGATCTATATAGATGAATGAAACTTTTATTTTATTAAATTATTTGCCAAAAAATCTGTGATTTTTAAAAATGTATTTCCTTTGAAGGGTTATTTTAGAGCATTCAAAGAGGATCTAAGAGTGTGGTATTATGCAGTTTTTAAGTAGGTATGAAATGGTTAATTATAGGATTGTTTCTTTAAGGCTTTTGTATATTGTCCACTATATGCTATAAAATATTTTGAAAGTAAATTTAAGGTATGTTTTACATAGTTTATTTTTTGGAAAGAACTATTGAAATGACTTATGAAATTCAGTATACTCTCAACATTAATTTATTTTGAAATTTACCAGTTGTCTACTGAACTATTATATGGCAGATATTACTTCAGACTACACTGGTAAATGAAATACTTGGCTTTGTAGAACTTTTACTTTAATGGGTGAGGCAATTAAAAGCTATAAACCTTAATAAAAATGGCATAGTGCATTCAAAAAGGATGAGTACAATGGGGAAAAAGAAAAATTCGATCAGGGTGAGAAAAATCAAGGTTGCTAGGCAGGGGATGGGGAGTTAAAATTTTAAATAGGAAGATCAGGGTAGTTACAATGAAGCTGACAATTGAACAAAGGTATGGAAAGGTGATGAATTTGCCCAGAACTATCAGCAATAAGGTCACTCCAGACAAAGGAATTGGCTATCTTGAAGGCCATAAGGTTGGATCATGCCTGGCATATCTGAGGAATAGCAAGGAGGCCACTGTGAGTGACTGAAGAGTAGCAGGGAAAGAGGTCACAGAGGTTAAATGAGTGGCTAGATCATGTAAAAGCTTAGAAGTCATTGTAAAACTCTGGCTTTTATATTTGGAAACTTACTGTGTGATAGAATTTCTGCTAATAACTGAGAGTTCAAATGTCCATAAAATTTCAAGGATTCTTATTCTAGTAAGACAGAATAAAGAGAAAGAGTTCATATTTTCACATGGTGTAACAAATGCTCGGAGATCCAAGTGTAGGAAGCTAAGGGAGCACAGAAGAAGGCACTAAAATCACACCATATATTTGATGACTGTGACTATATATAAATTTGTATTTTCTAGATTTTTTGTAGTCATGGAATCACACAGTATATACTATTCATTACCAGGATTTTTTTTTCTCAGCATCATTACTTTGAGAATCTCCAATTGTCTTTGCTCTATTGATGGACATTGATGAACATTTCCACTGTTTTCAATTCTTAAAAATAAAGCTGCTATGAAATTCATATACAAGTCCCTGTATGAACATAGGGTTTGTTTCTCTTGGTTAAATGCCTAGAAGTAAAATGGCTATTTGTGTAACTGCAACATATTTTGCATTTAAAAAAATTTTGAAACTATTTTCCAAAGTGGTTGTATCATGATATATGCCAACAACAGTTTAGATTTTTTGTTGCTTCTCAATCTAGCTCAGACCAAGTACAATTAGCCTTTATAATTTTAGCCATTCTAATAGATACGTAAGCATGTCTCATTATGATTTTAATTTGTATTTCTTTAATGTCTAAATTTTGAGAAATTTGTCATGTGCCTCTAAGCCATCCATATACTTTTGGTGACATGTCTCTTCCATTATTTCCTTCACATGTAAAATTGGATACTCTGTTTGGTTATTAGTAAGGTTTTTTATTTTTATTCATTTTTTAATAATCAGAGTAGATGTCCATTATCAGATATGTAATTTGGAAATCGCTTGTCCATCTTTACAGTTTCTCAATGGAGCTTTGATAGCTGTGTCTTTCAAGAAATATGCTACTTCTTTCCTGGTACACGGAGGTATGACTACAACATTATCAATGTTGACCTTTGCAAAGAAAATCATGGCTTAAGATATATGTAGTCTGCAGTTGTTGGGAGTGTTCACCATCCTTGCCTCTAACTCATCTCTCACTGCCCACACATTCAGTTATAGGGGAATATTGATTGACAAAATATTAATTGCCAAATAACACTAGTTGGAGAATAAGAAAAATGCAGGCACCTGATTATATAATATTACATAAATAAAATATGTTTTTATAAGTGCTATTAGAAGTAAATTCTTCAATACTTGAATCACACAGAATGATGGAATCCTAGATTTTTTTTCTTGTATTTACTAAGAAAATGATCATGCCTCAAGTATATTAAAATGGAATAGGGAAAATTAAAAATTGTTTTAAGATGATTTGCATGTGTTGTGCGTATGTGAGAGAGAAAGTGAGAGAGATATATAAAGAAAAAGAGAAAGGGAAAGACAGAGAGGTGGCTGCAGTGAATTGATGAGTTGGAGGATAGATTTTAAAGTTTTGTCTTTTGCTTTCTATATTTCTTTTTCCTTAGGTTCAAGAGAACAATCAGTAATATCTCAGATGCCTGCTGGTAACATCAGCAGAAAGAATTAGAGGTTCCTAGAAAATTAAAGAAGAGATATAGTTTTCCTGTCATAAGAAAAGTCATTTTTTGTCCCCAGCTATTTTCAATGATCTATACCCCACCTGTGTACTTGCCCAAGCACACTTCTTCCAAAACTTCCTGGGAGGTTCTTACAAAGAAATGCAAAAACCTCACTCCTTAAGGATTTTGAGGGAACAAGGCAATGGGAAAACTAACAGTCACCACCAGACCAGGAAATAGCCTAAGCTATTGAGACAATAAATCAGTGGTAAAACTCCTAGTGCTATTTCAAAAGTAATCAAGGCCTTGCATTCCTTGTCCCAGAAAATGAGCCCAAGACCGCATCTAGTTTATATCTGCTCTTGAAGCCTGCAGAGTCCCTTTGCCTTGTCCAACAGTTACCTCTGCTTTATTCTAACGTTGACGTTTCTGCCCTCGGTGGAATACAAGCTTCATTCAGGTGAACATGCAATACATATTGCACAAATACATATGTGGATGTGCATGCATCCACAACCTTATGACCAACCATACACGCGATAATAAAACTCTCCCTTCAGAGTATTCATCTTAAATACTAAATAAAAATCTCTCTCCTGTTCAAACAGTCAAGGCTTTGGAACTTATTCCCTGTGATCTCCTTGTATGTTGTAAACAAAGATTCCTTTGTTTGACAACTCCACCTGTTTCTGTGATTCACCAAAGACTGACCTCAGTTAGTTCAGTTGCTGTAATGGCTTTCACTACTCTGATTCTACCTCTGCAAGTCTCCAAATTTAACTATTTTTTCTCCCAATTCCGCATGTTCTTGGCTTTAAACTGCAACTCTGAAGAGAAGATTTGCTTGTTTAAAAAAAAAATCAAGAAAAGGGAGTAGTAGTCAACAATGTTACTCTGAACTTCCTGCCCTAAGGGGCTCTCCTGTTCTTTCTCTTTGACTTCCTGGACTAAAACGACAGAAATTTGGCAATACATCACTCCCCAATCCAGATTACTGCCAGAACAGTTTATACTCTTAGAAAAATATTAGTTTAAAAGATCACATAATTAAATACTTAAGCATGTAGTGTAATATAGTGGTTTACAAGAAATATTTTTTGGTCATCTGAATATTTGGTTTTCAGCCATGGCTACTGACTCACAGCTCCTAAAACTCTTGGGATTTCCTGTGATAAGGGTGAGAGAGGTGTGTTTTGTTATGTTAATGAAGTGACCTTCAGACCTCACTCAAGGCAAGGGCTGTTTGCCTGAAGGACCAACCACTTGGTGAAAGCCTTCACAACTTTTTACCCAACATGCCTCCCCTTCCTCCCAATACAGGATTATCTGGGGAGGGAAGAGGATCTGGAGATTAGATCAGCAAATGACAATGATTTAGTCAGTCATGACTATGTCATGAAGCCTCCACAGAAAACCTGAAAGGACTGGGTTCAGAAAGCTTTTAGTTTGTTAAATGTATGAAAAGGCAGGAAGAGTGGCAGTCTTACAGAAGGTAATAGAAGCTCTGTGCCCATTCTCCATACCTTGCCCTGTGCACTTCTTTATCTATCTATTGATTTAAATCTTCTATTATATCTTTTAATAAGCTGGCAAACATAAAGTAAGTATTTTTCTGAGTTTTGTGAGTCCCTGTAGCAAATTAAAAGAACGTAAGAAGTAGGCCACTGGGACCTCCAACCTGTAGTTGCTCAGTCACAAGCACAGGTAATAACCTGGGGCCTACAGTGAGACTGGCATCTGAGGTGGGGTTGGAGATAGTCTTGGAGGACTGATCCCTTAACTGATGAAATCTTACACTATGTTCAGGTAGATAGTGTCAGAATTTAGTTGAATTCTTGGAGATCCTGCTGTTGTCTGAAAATTATTTGGCATTGTTGGTATGATGTCCTAAAGCCCAAAAAGATATAGCTACCTCAAAATAAGAATACGGTTGACAGCTTATATATAATAAGTGAGTATTTCAGGGATTTAAAATATACCCAATAAATAATGTAAGGAAATAAGGAAAGATTTTGAAATAAAAACAAGAATAAGAACCTAGTGGTACTAATAGATTAAATATATGTAATCTAGTTGAATTAAGAATACAATGGATAGAATACGTAATGGATTCAATAGAGATAAGAAGTCACTTAAGGATATAGTCATCTGGATACCAGCAAAGCATTAAAATTATCAATATGAAAGAGGTGTAAGATGTAGGTGATGTGTGTGGAACAAAAGCTAGAGAAGAAATTAGATTTCCTTACTACTCATAGCCTGTTGACAAGTCCTTGAAGCTCCTCTGGGGACTCAGCTGCTTCCATGTGGACACATCCACTCAGGGCAAAAAGCATTCTTAGTCCACCCCCCAGGATACTGAAAATCTACTTTCACATGTAAAAATTACTTTGGAAACTTCTTTATCTCTACTCCCCACCCCTGCCCTCAAGATATGCATTGGCAATCATCTCCCAAGCATATACCCACTGATATACATCAGAAGAGTCTCTTCCCTGAGTTTTTACTAAATAGTAATAAATGACCTTTCCCTAACAATAGCTAGCCCCCTCAAGGTCCTGGAAACCTTGTTTATAAAATACCTTGGAGGCTTGTGCTATCCCTAACCTCCTCCCAAATTGAAAGTATATAATCAGCCACTCTTCATGACCCTCTCTCTCTACTCCAAATAAATAAATAAATATTTTTAAATAAAATAAAATAAATGACTTTTTTTAAATGAAAGAAGAAAAAGGAAAGAAATATTTGAATATTAATGTACATCTATTTCTCAAGCATAAAATAGTCAAGACACTGGATTAAAACTTACATACAAGAAAAGAAAGAAAATATTCATAACTATAGTTGACTCTATGAATCCCAAACTAGGGCATACATACCAAAGACACACAAAAAATATCACAAGTGTTAGAGAGAAAAAAAATAATTCATTAATAAAGAAACAAGAATCAGACTGACAGAAATTTTTTAAATAACATCAGATATAAAAAAAGAATGAAGTAATAGCTTTATTATCTTGAAAAAAAATCGCAAATGGAAACATTTAGATCCGTATAAAATGTCATTGGCATAGGAAGGCATAATAAAAAAAACATTTTCAGGAATACAGACCACAGATAATTTGCCTTAATTTGTGTAGGCAGCACTTAAATACTAATATTATTTTAACAGTTAAAATATACTCTATGACCTTTGAGGTGGGGGAAACGAGGATGACCAAGTCATCTTGAAATAATTCAGTTTTATGAAAAAAGTAAAAAGATCAAAAAAAAGACTTGTAGAAAAGAGAGATAAAACATATGCATAATAAAAATAAATAAATAAATAAACAGCTGGAGTGCCTGGGTGACTTAGTCGGTTCAAGTGTCTGCCTTCAGCTCAGGTGATGATCCCAGGGTCCTGGTATTGAGCCCTGCATCAGGCTCCCTGCTCAGTGGAGAGTCTGCTTCTCCCTCCTATTGAGAAAAAAAATTTGACTTATTTATTTGAGAGAGATAATCTTTAAATTTTACTTATTTATTTGAGAGAGAGTGAGAAAAGAAAAACATGCACACAGCAGAGGGAATAACAGAGGGAGAGGGAGAAGCACACCACTGAGCAGGGAACCCCCTGCGGGGCTCTATCCCAGGACCCGGGTATTATGACCTGAGCTATAGGTAGACACTTAACTCAGGTACCCCAATAAATACAATCTTTTAAAAAAAATAAATAATAATAAAAATAAATAATATTTCAGATAGTATGATTTTTTCACTGTAAGACTTGGTATAAAAACAGGATGACATACTTGTCTAATTATAGCAAAAGACTTTGATAAGTTTAGATGCAGTAGTACATAAAAAATTTAACTTCTTTCATTAACTGATAATTTAATTAGATTAAATTAAGAGACATCAAAATTTAGAGAATCTAATAGTCCTGATCTATTAATAAATGTAGCCATCCTGACCCCAAAACAAGAGTCTTCAGTAAGTATATAAGCATAAGTTGAACATTTACACAAACAGGCCATTATTTAGGCCAGAAGTATATGCCAATAAATTCCTAGAGTTAAATATCAGGCTATATTTTCCAAGAATAAGGCAATAAAATTAGAAAACAATGACCAAAATATTAAATTCATATAATTGGAAGTTAACTTCATACCTAAAAAGAAATAATACAGCTAATTCAGAAATTTTTAGAATTACAGTACTTTGGTAATATCAACTCTCAAAATGAGTGACGGACAGGTGGGGCTAGCAAGAGACTCGTGGGAGGATTAAATCATGGGCCCCTGTATCTCAGGTGCAGTAGAAGCAGTGGATTTGGAATTTCAGTTTTTCCACAACGTTCCACCAAAAGCTGGTTAGAACTGTGCAAAAGCAGGAAGGGAAGCCCCAGTAAAGTGGACTGGGGATGCCAGAAGGGGAGGCTGGAAGGGGGCGCCTGCTGCTCAGTGCCCATTACAGACCCCACATTGCAATCCCCCACAGGAGAGACTCACCAATTTTAGGCCCCACAGGGGAAGCTGGAGGTTCATCTCCTGACTTTTTGTAGGAGCTTTGCAGCTCAGCTGGTGAGAATTCTCCATCACCCTGCCTTTCTCCAAGGGACTTTCCTTCAAGCACCCTTCCCAACTTCTTCCTCCTCCATGAAATAATGTTCCTCTCCTTTGTTTCTCGCACTTGCCTGTGATGGGACCTTAGCTTGCTCAGCCCAGACTGCCATTCTCTGCTCTTCCCAATTAAACCCATGCTGCTGGTCAAATAACTGGCAGATTGAGTTTAAGGCCTATCGAACTAATAAATTCAAGAACTTGCAAGGAACAAAATCAATATGCACAAATTAGTGGCACTCCTAGGTGCTCGGAAGGAACCATCAGAAAGAGACTGCTGAGAACGATCTCATTTACACCTGCATCGAAGATAGCAAGATACCCGGGAGGCCCCTGAACCAAGAAAGTGACAGCCCTGCAACAATGACGACAGAGAGGGAGGGGTACACACGGAGATGGGGAGGCACTGTGCTCAGGGAAGTACCCACACTGGGAAAATACCTACTCTCCCCAAAACCGGCTACAGAGTCCTCACTCTGGCTCCCGAATTTTCGGACTCGGCGCAAGCCTGGAGTGGGTGTGGACACGGGAAGGACCCCGCAGGGCTGAGGTGGGGAGAGCACAAGCACCTAAGAAGGCAGACGCTCCCTGACTGCAGACCATCTGAGGAGCCCAAGGAACCGAATCCGCGAGCATACAAACACAGACAAGGACCAAGGATCACCCGAGCCCAGAAAGTGGGGACCCCCCAGCCCCAGCACAGCACAGCAGGAGGCCACGTCTCCTCTCACAAAACGACGGAAGCCCCAGTGTCTACACAGGGCGCCCTTTCTCTGTGGGGTCCTGAGACCACGAACCCCTTGACAGTCCACTAAGGGACTTCTCCTCACCTCCTCCAGCGTCTGGTCCTTAGGAGGTTGGACTGCTGGCAGTGTGGGCGCGTCCTCCACAACGGGTCCGGTCAGTGTGGATGCAGAGCCACACCCTCCTCAGCTTGTCCTGTCAGGGTGGGAGGCGCCCCACATTCTCCAGAAGTCTCCACAGTGGGTCCTGAAAAGGCAGGGCTGAGGTCCCAGCTGTGGCTGTGCAGCCTGGGCTCAGGGCGGGAGCTGGGGTCTGGCGCCCTCTGCAGGCGGTGGAAGGCAGTGCAGGACTGTGGGAGCTCACCCTTCAGTGGAAGGTCCTGCTCCCTCCTGGGGTCCAGCTGATGCCATTTCATTCCGGAAATTCAAGCTGCATGGAGCCCAATACCCCCCAACTTCCCCCCAAATAGCTAAGGAACAATGAATTGGAAAAAATGTGGAATTACAACAGTCCTTGACCCAAACAGTGTCACTGAACATGGCCCTGATGCAGACCCACACTCTGACCTCAACTTGGTCTCAAGCCTGGACCCTACCCTAATCCAAGACCCTAACCCTAGCCCCCAACTGAAACAATGTTCACAAAAATCAAAAGGTAGAAACTGCAAATATCCATCAATGGCAAGTGCATAAGCAAAGTGTGGTGAAGGGTTTGAATTTGGGTTCAGGTTCAGGTTTTAGTCAGAGTTCTAGATCAGGCTTTGGGTTTAGTGTTACGGTGAGGATTTAGAGTGAAGGACAAGGGAACAGAGTTGTAGTTTAGGGCTTTAAGTTTATGATTTAGGCTTTAAGACTCAGGGCTTATGGGATAAAGTTCAAGGTCAAATTTGGGGTTTGACTTCATGCTGAGATTTGGGTTCAGGCTTCATGACTTGGAGGTCTGGTTTAGGGTTTGGGTTCGTGGTTCAGGGCTTGGATCCAGGGCTCAGGTACAGGCTTTGGGTTCCATTCCAGGTTTGGGATTCAGGGTTCTAGTTTGGGCTTTAAGGTCAGCTTAGGTTTCAGCATTGGTAGGGTTTAAGGTTAGGTTTAGGGATGACACATTTTCTTCAGTTGTCATCATGGACAAAATAATTCTATCTGAAGTTTCTAAGTCAGAAATGTATTTCATCTGGGGGCGCCTGGGTGGCTCAGTTTGTTAAGCCTCTGCCTTGGGATCAGGTCATGATCTCAGGGTCCTGAGATCGAGCCCTTCATCAGGCTCTCTGCTTGGCAGGGAGCCTGCTTCCCCATCTTTCTCTCTGCCTGCCTCTCTGCCTACTTGTGATCTCTGTCTGTCAAATAAATAGAATTAGTAAAAGCTATTATATGATCTTTTACAAACCAGTTCCTATCTTTGCATTCTCATGTGCCAAGACAGACAGGGATTATTTAAAACCCTGAAGAGAGTGCTCTTGCTTTTAAATTGCCTGTAACCTTCATGTAATAGATTTATGATTGATGATAGATTTAGTTAAAATATAACTATTTAAAATATTTACTCTCAGTAAACGATTTCAACCTATGCTCATTTAAGTAACTTGGTGCATAATCCCTTTTCTATTAAACCATAGTGCAAGGACCAATGCCGCGTTTCCGAGAGAACCCCAAACTATTTTTCTAGAATGGCCATATGCATATATATCAGGCGTCCTGTTTTCACTCCCTTTGTGGAGCACCTACCCTGGAGGTCATGTAATAACCAATGACCAAAAAAACAAACCAAAAACCCAAACATCCAGGTCGAAGTGCCATCCCTGCCTGGAGTCGAGGAGACTCCTCAGACAGATCCCAGGCAGGCATCTCAGCCCAGGCCTGTGCTGGGGAAGCTGGTTCCTGGCTTTGGGCGCAATCTGAAAGCCAGCAAACTGACCCAAGAGTGCAGATGGCGTTTAGGACTGATGATCTTTTCGCAGCCAGGCTGCCCGTGGACACCCGCTCAGGGAGCCAGGCTAGGAGTCTGCCCAGCGCAGGCGCTGGCAATGGGGCAGCATGCTAGGGCATAGCCCTGCACCCCAGCCAGGGCTCAGGCCCCTGGAGTGAGGGGGCAGGGCCGGCGCAGAGAAGGGTCTTTGCTAATTTTCAAAGCTGGAAGTGAGCTGTCAGAGGACTCAGGAGGGAGGGGGGCGGGGGCGGGGCGGGGGCGGCCTGGAGAAGGGGCTTTGCTAATTGCCCAGGCAGGAAAGAGGTGCGCACAGCGCCAGGGTGCTGTGCTTCAGCCCATTCGGGACTGCAGGACCCACCATACTCGCTGCCCCTGCGCTCCCACGCTCCAGCTTAGCCACAGAGGCCGAGGTGTCCCGTTCTCATTCCTGGGGCCTGCTGCCCCTCCCTGCCCCATGGCTTCTCTGGAGGACCCTCTGCTCACAGGTAAAGTGACACCTCGACCCGCCCTCACCTGAAGCAGAAATTCAGGACAGGAGCGGGGGAAGGGGGTGGAGTGCTCGGGGGCCCAGGCTCCCGCCAACCCCAGGGCACCAGGACTACCCCGGACCCCGCGCCACACCCCCTGCGCAGGGGGTCTGGCCAGGACAGCGCCACAGGAGGTACTCCCCCCGCCCCCGCCAGCGGGCAGGCTAGCCCACATAGCTCAGCACCCCCACGCGCGTGTCAGAGCCTCCTGCCATTCCCAGGGCACCCAGAACCCAGAGAGTGAGGCCTTGGGTGCTTTCTAGTGACAGATTCAAGGCAATTCTTCGACTTTGGGACTTCAGAGTTAACATAGTTTTCATTTGTGATTATTATTTTTGTGTGGACCATAGCTTTTCTTTTGACCTATGGTTGTTTTCACTCCGGTTCTGAAGAAGCCCCTAAATCCTAACCCTGTTGAGGACTCAGAAAGCTCTCAGAGCAGCAGTGCTGGGGGACAGTGTGGACACATGGTTTGGTTTCTCCTCTGGCCTGCTTCTGTGGCAGCCCCGCTCTGTCCTCCTCAGACTTCAGAGCAATATCTGAACAAGTGGAAAAGCGACCAGGGGGTCAGGAGGGTGGCCACCGAAGAGTGACTTCTCTGGAGGGTGGCTGAGCTAGCAAGTGAGCATGTTAGTCCAGCTCTGCCTGCATTCAGTATGGAGCTGAACAGGGGCCAGGGAGGGGAGGAGGAGCAGAGAGCAGGGACTAAGGGACCAAAGAGGAGATTCAGATGAAGGGAAGTAATGGGGAGGAAAGAGAAGAAACTCTAGAAGACAGGCATGTTGAAAGGAAAAGGGATGAAGTGGGCATTGGGAAAGGGCACCACCAGGGAAGGAGAGAGGGGAAGGAAAGAGGGAGGAAAGAGGAAAGGGGAAAGGGAGAAGGGAGGAGTCAGCATGCCAGGGTTCCCCCTGCATCTGAAGAAGAGGTGGCTGGTCCAGCTTGTCAAACAGGGTGCTCACTCTTTGGCCCCAGTTTCTGCTCCCAGTGCTACTGGGCTTTGCAAGGAAGGCAGGCTGACCCTTGGGACCTACTGGAGCCCAATGGAGCCCACAGGAGGGTGGGAGAAATAAGATAACACCGGGTCCTGTCCTGAGCTGCTCCCAGCCACCAGCCTCACCACATGGTGCAAGAGGGACCCCAGAACAAAGGAAGGATACAGGCCAGCATGTCTGCTGGTGGCCCTGGGCACTTAGCTTATTGCAGTGAACCACACCGCCTCCTCAAACCACGCTTTCAAAGCCTCCTTCTTCGTTTCTGGTTTTCATGTCTGTAGGAACATGAGCCAGATCTAACTCATCTCCGACAGACAATTCTGACTCACCCCGTGTCAGATTTTTATGAGTGGCTGTAATACAGTAAGATAGCAATGCTCCAACAAACGGACTGTTTCCTCCCACTTGACCTCAACAGTCTTATACATTTTCTTAGCGAAAACATCTTGTCTCCTTCGATTAAGCTCATAATATGGTCTAATAGTATACACGCGCCTTTGTTAGATGCGAAGCGATACAGAGGTCCTTTTTTTTTTTTAAATTTTACAAGGTAAAGTCAGTGAACACATCCAACTTGACGAATACGTCTCTAAAATGTCAATCCAGGCAAAGCTTTTTCTGCCTACAGTTTGGAGCCTACGTGGTGACATTTTTAAAATGCTTTCAGTCCCTCAGTGAGGCTCTTAGAAGCTAGCCAGGGCTTACTACGTGCCAGGCACTGTGTCAGGTGTTGGAGCTAAAGGGAAGGAGAGCTTGGAGGCTGGCTGGGGAGGGACATCCATGACACAACCACAGCTAGAAACGGAGGCCAGTGCTAGAAAAGAGAGAGCAGGCTGCATGGAGAGTGTGTACCATGGGGCTTGTGAGCTCACGAATAAGTGGGAGTAACTGGAGTGGGGAGATGGGGGAGAGAAGAGGGTCTATCCATCAATGGGAATCACCTGTGCTTGGAGGCAGGTGCCATGAGAGGTCTCCACAGGAAGAAGGAGGCAGTGTGGTTGAAGGGCAGAGAGATGGGGCAGAACAGGTATCAGTCAGTTGGAGGGGTATGAAGAGACTGATGGGAGGATTATGGGGGCCTTTGGAGGACTGAGAATTTGTTAGAAGATCAGTGCAGATTTCTATGGAGACAAATGCCAGGAACTGATAGGTCTTTGAAAGGTCACTCTGGCTGCCTTTTGACAAAGGGTTTGGTAAAAGGCACTTGCAGGTGTGAACACACCAGGTGGGAGGTGAGTGCAGGAAATCAGGTGAGGGAGCATGGGAACTTGGTCCGGGGGTATATAAGGGAGAATAGCCTTTAAGGAGTTCCACAAATTGGCACCAGCTGTGGCTTCATTACAGAGCTGGAAGGGGGAGGTGGGTGTGTCCTGGAGGTTACAGAAATTACATGAGAAAGGGAAGTCTTTTTAGATCTCTTTTTCAACTAGAGGAACTCTCACCTTATTGATAGAATTCCAGAGTGGGAACCAATGATATGAGGACATCTTTGAAAAGTCTGAATATGTTCTTCGACATCTTTGCAAGTGACGAGGAGACCTTGGCCTTAGGAGGCCTTGGCCCTCTTTGTAGCCAGAAAGAGAGCCAGATTTCACCTACAGATTTGGGTTCTCCCTTTTAAAGTCAAGGAGTCAGTCCTTCCAAAGGACACCTCCTATCATTTTACCCTCTCATCATACCTCACGTGCTGGCATCTCCAAGACCCTCTTTTCCAGGTTGAGAGTATCCACTTTGGCCGGGCTGGTCTTGCCAAGAACACCACCACAGGAAATCTAGAGCCTGTAGTGCTATTAATAACATCATCTAAGACTGTGTTTGCTGCCCTCATGGCTTCTTCCCACCATGACTCACTGAAGCTTTTAACACATTGTATCCATTAAGCTATAGTTCCCAAAGCTTATCTTCTCTAGTGCCATTAATTTTTAGGGGACCAGGCAAACCTTAAACTTGTCCCCCCTAATTGGATCCCTGTTCCCCCACAATCTATTTGAAAGCCTTTCACCATGATTCTTGAATGAGATCTGAGACCACTGCTGGTACCTAACACTTCTTGGCACCTTGTCTGTTAGGTTCTTGGAAGAGGAGATGGCTATGGAGGTGAGTGGGGATGGGAGTGGGAGGATTTCTCCCTTCACTTCGCTTTTTGTATTTTCAAATAATGGGTTTTGAGGGGGCGGGAAAGTTTAACCAGACCATTTATTTTCCATCTCCCATCGATAAAATGTTTACCACTCCCCAATGGAAGAATTTAGATCTTTCCTTTGAATCTCCAGGAAAATCTCCCAAACCTAGACCACCACCATGTGGATTCAGCCATCTTCTGATTCACCTCCAGATTGTCTCCTCCTAATTGCTCAAGCCACAGGTTAAGGGCGAAATGTTCAATGCCCAAGCAATTAAGTGGGGAACACGTTTATCTAAGCAATTGCATGCAGCTCTCTATCTGCATACAGGGGGTCTCTCCCAAGCCTTTCCAACCTCAGCAAAAGAAGACAAAGCTGCAGCAGTCTGGGGTATATATCATTCATTCATTCCTGTGTTCAACACTCATGGCGGATCCCCACCAAGACAGTGGGAGAGCAAGGACTGGAGAAATCCTGGAAGCTGAAGTCTGAGGAGGATTTCAAATTCAAGTCAGAGATGAAAGAAACATCTGGACTTGGTCCTCAGGTACATGCAGTATTCTGAACTGAAGCTAGAACCAGAGACCATTCTAATGAAAGGCCTCTACAGGTGGGCTCTCACAGGTGGGCTCCAACTCAGTTTCGTGTATATTCATTCATGAAATAGCTCTTTGGGTCAACATGCAGAAGAAAGCCATTTCAGAAAACTGACAATGAGGAGAGGAAAGGGAAACCAGAAGGCTTGTGAATGGGGAGAGAGGAGGAGCCAGGGCAGAAAGCCAAGAATCCCTCCCTGCCCTCCTTGCTGCCAGGGAGGTCTGAGGGACTAGTTTCCACCTGGGATCCCAAGTCCAGAACAAAAGCAGCGGGGCCACGGCGGGGGAGGGAAGGGGGTCCTCAGCACGGGCGCATGGGGCTGCGGAAAGATGGGGGCTAGCGTGCCTGCTGGCGGCGGGGGGGGGGGGGGCACCTCGCAAGGCGCTGTCCCCAGCCCGACCCCATGCGGACCCGGGTTTGGCCCAGCGTCCGGGGTGGTCCCGGTGCCCTGGGTTTCGCGGGAGGCTGGGCCTCCACAACCCCCCTCTCCGCCCCCAGGTCGGGTCCGCTCTTTCTGCTCCAGGTGAGGGCGCGGCGCGGTGTCACTTTACCCCTGTGCAGAGGGTGGTCCGGAGAAGCCTTGGGGCAGGGAGGGGCAGCAGGAGCGGGACAGCGGAGCCTCACACGGGAGCGTATGGGCGGCGAGTCCGGTGGGTTCTGCAGTCCCGACTGGGCCGCAGCACAGCACCGAGGCGCTGCCCGCCCCTCCTCCGCCAGCCCCTCCACCTCCTCCCAGACTCTCAGCCACATCCTCTGTGAGCTCACTTCCAGCTTAGGCAATTAGCAAATCGCCTTCTCCCCGCTGCCCTCGACCCGCCCCCGCCCTCCTCCCTGCTGAGTCCTCCGCGAGCTCACTTTTCGCTTTGGCAATTAGCAAAGCCCCTTCTCTGCCCCGCCCCCGCCCCCTCCCTCCTGAGGCCCCGCCCTGGCTGGGGCCCGGGGGAAGCCCGGGGGCTGTAAGCTTTGCCAGCGCTGGCGCTGGGCAGCCTCCTAGCCTGGCTCCTTGAGCGGGTGTCCACCCGCGGCCTGGCTGCAAAAAGATCATCAGTCCTGTTAACCCTGGCTGCACTCTCCCGTCAGTTTGCTGGCTTCCAGATTGTGCTCAAAGCCAGGAACCAGCTTCCCCAGCACAGGCCTGGGCTGAGATGCCTGCCCAGGATATGTTTGAGCAGTCTACTCATCTCCAGGCAGGGATGGCACTTCCACATGGATGTTTGGGCTTTTTTATTGTTTTTTGGCCATTGGTTATTATTACATGACCTCCAGGGTAGGTGCTCCACAAAGAGAGTGAAAACAGGATGCATGATATACCCCTCACCTCCCATGCTGTCTTTCTCTTAAATAATAAGCACTGCCGAACTATCTGAGATTCTGTACCTTCTCTCCAGCCATGAACCTATCACTGTCTTTAACTCTTGAAAACTTCATTAGACAAATTAATGTGGTGAAGGAAGCAATATGAGAAAGCCTATTAATCTGATGAGCAAGGAACTGAACAAACCCTATAGATACTTTCCCTTTGATTTCTAGCCTATCAATACCTACAGTGAGTCACATACACTCAAGATTATTGTTTTTATTGTATACTTCATATATTCATTGATTTTGGACTCGTTATCATTTTGTTGAAGTGTTAAACTATGGTAATAAACAAACTTTTAATTAACTTTTCCTCCTATGATACAAATATAACTTGCACTTGAGCTTTAGCTAATGTTATGTTCTAAAATTGCCAAAACAAAATGATCAAGGTTTCTAGATTTTTACTGTATTTTCTACTATGTAATATTGTTCTATCTCTTCTGTATAAAGAAAATGAATGCTTGGGGCTCTTGGGTGGCTCAGTGTGTTAAAGCCTCTGCCTTCTGCTCAGGTCATGATCCCAGAGTCCTGGGATAGAGCCCCACATCAGGCTCTCTGCTCAGCAGGGACCCTGCTTCCCTTCCTTTCTCTCTGCCTGCCTCTCTGTCTACTTGTGATCTCTGTCTGTCAAATAAATAAATAAAATCTTTAAAAAAAGAAAATGAATGCTTGATAACTAAATGAATGCTTTACTGAACAAATTAAATATGGCAATAGCATTTTATTTTATCATGCTTCACATATTAAACAATAATATTATATCACTA
The DNA here is from genome assembly GCF_964662115.1 of Mustela nivalis. NCBI lineage: Eukaryota > Metazoa > Chordata > Mammalia > Carnivora > Mustelidae > Mustela > Mustela nivalis. Next base: position 38,559 of record NW_028134261.1, on the reverse strand, counting down.
GTCTCCAAATAATCTACTCGCATAGTCATTTGGAAGCTTTTAGCAAAAGAATTCTTCCTCCTGATTGTAGTATAAAAGCCACAGAAATATACAGAAGACTCCTAGGATAGAAAGTTAAATCCAGTTATCCGTGATGCCTTGAGTAGGACCTGACCTATGTATGTCCTGGGATGCACTAGTAACTGTTACATGTGATAGGATTATATTTAATATATACAGTTTCATTTACTTCACAAAGGACATATAAATTTGAGAATAAAATATTGGATGAATCTATAAAGTCTATATCTATTTGTAACTAATGTGGTAGAATTAAGATGTTAATTTGAAAAAAAAATCATTGAACACATACACATATTCAATTGTTTTTATATATATAAACAGCATTATTTATTTATGTAAATAAATGCATTGTCAGTAAAATCCATTTACTTATCAATCATAAGGGTAATTTTAAGTACTAAGAATAAGAAATATGTGAAAAGATAAGTGTTCAAGAGTGCAGTTTGTGGTAATTAATACAATATGATAGGCTCATGAAAAAGATATATTACTTGAACTTAAAAGCTTCTATAATTAAGCGATGACCACTTGAAATTTGTAATTAGTCTTGCTGCAGTTTTTCCTTGCACTAATTGCCCTTCCCCAGAAGTTCATTAAGAATTTCTGTGAATGTCCTTATGTTTAATCTCATTCATAGATTCCACTGCTGCTCACAAAACAAAGCCAAAAAGAGAGGTAACTCTATGTGGCACTCCATCCACAAGCAATACATTCATAAATAATAAAAAGCTCTTACTTCATTTGTTACCCATTCAGCTGATAATTTAAATGAGTAACTGAGGCCATTTTATCGGCACTTTTAATAGAATGCGACTCAGAAACTTCACAGTGTTATTTAAGAAGAAATGCTCACGTGTTAAGGTTTTTATTTTTTTAAATCAACAAAATAATTTTCAAATATTAAAAGCAAATGTCTCCTTTTCCTCCAAGTTTCCTTGCTATGTCAAAGTTACAAATAAATACATTAAAAACGTATTTTGAGTAGTAGATAAAAACAAAAGTTTTGAAACTGTGGGTTGAGTGTCTGGGTTAACTTGTATAAATATCTGAACTCAATGTATTTAGACTTTATTAGATTTTTTTTTAGACTATTTAAAAATACATGCTGAGATAATGACAACATTATTTTATTCATTTTAATAAATAAATTATTTCATTTATATGTTTAGATATTTATATATTAAATTAATGATTTAATATTTAATAATCTAAATTTGAAATATTTTAAATTCTAAAAATATTTATTTAATTAAATTGATATATTTAATATAAATATTTAATAAATTATTTAATCATTATTATAATTATGCAATACATTATGTATTGTGTAATAATTGCATTTTAATAAATAAATAAATGTATTATTTACATTATTTTATTTTATTTTATTTTATTTTATTTTATTTTATTTAGTTGACAAAGAGAGGGAGAACGCAAGCAAAGGGAGCTGCAGGCAGAAGGAGAGGGAGAAGTAGGCTCCCAGCTGAGTAGAAAGTTCAACCTGGGGTTCCATCCCAGGACCTTGGGATCACCACCTGAGTCGAAGGCAGATGCTTAAGTGACTGAGCCATCCAGATGCCCAAGGCTTTGTATTCTTCGCTTCTAAATATTGATGCTCCTTCATCTCTGGAGTTAGTAAATTGATGTTGAGAATTCATATCAAAGAATTGATAGTAGCTGTTAAACAGAAACATGTAATTTAGGGGAAAAAAAGAGCAGAAGGAAGAGAAAGGCCAAAAGTCAAAAGCACATTAATATAAAATTTAATTAGATAAAAAAGCTGATATTCCTGAAGGGGGCTAATAAAAGAGCTGCAAAGAGTTGATAGGATTAGGAAAATTGTCCACTCCTGGTCATTTCATAATTTTAAACTATTCCTTATTAATAAATATACTTAGTTCCAGAAACACAATCACATAAGAACAATTCCACCAAGTTTCCTCTAACAGCATTTACAAATTAGACGTTCAAACAATGCAGTTCATTACATGTTGCATCTGTATCTTAAAGTTTAAACACTTTCTGTGACACATTTTCTAACAATTAAAATTAAAATATATATATATATATATATATACATAGATATCTATGTATATATATATATACCTTATCCCTAAATGGAAAAAATATATATAGAGAGAGAAAAACCTTATCCCTAAATGAAACCTTTCTTTGTTTATTAGCTTAAATAGGTAAATTAGCAACAACAACAACAACAAACAGCTTATATTATAGAGGTAGGAACAATTGACCTTTTCATTCATTGCTATTTTCTAAAAATTCCTATTTTATTTTTTTCTCAAGTCTGTCATAATAATTTTCTAAATCTCCTGCCTTATTCAATTTTTTCTTTTAGTGGAAATCTCTATTTCATATTTATTTTCTCTTCCTCCACTCTTTGCTCTAATAATTCAATGTATTATTAGATTTTCTGTTTTTCTCTTTATCCAGATATATCTTTTCTTTCTTTCTTTCTTTTTTAAATAATTTGATTTGCTGGCATTTTACATCAGTACATGCTTTCTTATGGATGTTAGAAATGTCTGTGGAACTACTAGAAGAATAAACTTTTTTACCTTTAAGAAGTTTACAGTCTAGAGTGCCTGGGTGGCTCAGTTGGTTAAGTGTCTTCCTTCAGCTTAGGTCATGATGCCAGGGTACTAGGATCCAGTCCTGCATCAGCTGCCTGCTCAGCAAGGAGTCTGGTTCTTCCTCTCCCTCTGCCCCTCCCTCTCTCTCTCTAATAAATAAATAAAATCTTTTAAAAAAAGACTTACTGAAATCTGAGACTGAATTACTAAATTCAGTCTTAATAGAAGACAGCTAAACAAAGCAATGATCACAACTGGAAAATTTAGCGAGATCATGGTTTAACATTTTTGGTTGACACAGGACCTCGTTCAGTAACAACTTTCCCTAAATATCAATTTCTTTTTAAGGCAAAAAATTTTGACAAGAAATCCAGATCCTTCTGATCATTTTCATATCAATTTAAGGTGACATCCTCAGAGTATATAATCAAATATGTAATTATTCTATCTGTTGCCTTGTATATTGCCTGTATCTTTTTCAGACACAAAGTTCCATTGAGGTAGAGTTTTTTTTTTTTTAAAGCAGAGATTTTTAAAGTGTTTGATATATACAAGATGCTTAATAAGTGTTTACAAAGCCTATGTATTACAGAAGCCTTAAACAGGCTTTAAAATAATGTAGGTGATATTAGTAGTCATATCAAACAATTTTTAGGTTTCAGTCATGTAAATAACTACATTTCTGAGAGACAGAGAAACATACAAATGGTCTGGGTCCAGTAGGATAATGCTAGCATGTGTTGTAAATTCTCTTATATGACCTTATTCTTGCAAGAATTGGTTATGTGGCAGAAAAAAAGGTATCACTATCTTATACTTTATTATTTAAAGAGATTTATGGAAGTCTTAATTTCTTACACTACCCCTTTGTTTCAGTGGACCCAATTTCCGTGGTAATGGTGAGAGGAAAGTAGGCAATTTAGGCAGCAGCAAAAATCTCCTACAAGGCACTATAAAATAAGGCTTGTTTTAGATCATGGGTCTGTCCAAAGGGGAATGTTAAGGGGGTAGAATGGATGATGGATGCATTGTAGACTTATAACTTTAAGATTAATACTGTTATGCCCCAATAATGGGTCTATGATTAAAGGAGCGAGACTGATGTAAAGCAAAGGTCAAGCAAAGCTTTATTTCATGCCAAGCATCAAGAATCTAACCGAACGTTCGAACGTTCAGGGCCACACCTCTCATGAGAGAAGGCAACCCTTTGCTGTTTCACAGTCTAGCTTTTAAGGGCAAAGGCCATGCAGTCAGGCCTAGCCACGCACAGGTGACCAATGAGATTTTAACACACACAGGAAACTCCAAAGTGAGGCTAGATGACCAATTGAGGTTCAATTTACCCTAGTATAGACATTTGACCCAGCCTATTACACCTTGATTAGGATTGGTGCAAAAAAGTTTCCCAAAGGGCAGAGGAGTGGGGCATACTCCTTAGTATCTAGGGAGGTAATATGCAAACACCGCCCCCCTCCCTCTGATTGATGTCTCCACCTGGCCTGACCCACCCTTGTATATGGGCTTTGTTACCTGGAGCTGATTTCCAGGACTTGTTTTTAAGTGAATCCCCTGGGGGAAGGGGAACAAGGACAGTTTAAGGGTTAACCTCAATGAAAGCCTATTGCTAAAATATAAAAATATAAAATAGGTCCTTACATTACAACAACTCAGTAGGGAAAGTCCCAGTGTGGTGATAAAAGAAGTGAGGTAACTTGCATTGCACATTTTTTTTTAAAACGTGTAAGTTGTATTTTTCCGTGCCATGACATCATACCTTATCTTCATCTCTGTCTACTAGTTTAAAACTAGTTAAACAAATTCAACAATTTTTTAAAAAATATTTTATTTATTTATTTAAGAGCAAAAGCCAGAGAGAGAGAGAGAGAGCATGAGCAATATGGGGCTTGATCCCAGGACTCTTGAGATCCTGATCTGAGACAAAGGCAGACACTTAACTGACTAAGCAAATGAGACTCCCACAAACTCAACAATTTTATAAAATTTTTATTTGTTGGGGTGCCTGGCTGGAACAGTCAGTAAAATATGTAAATCTTGATTTTGGGGTTGTACGTTAGAAATCCACCTTGGGTGTAGAGGTTTTATTTAAAAATAAAATCTTTAAAAAAATTTTTTTTCATTTTTTTATTTAAGCCATTGTATGGCAGTGTTGATCACTATATTGTACACCTGAAAGTAATATTAACCTTATTTTAACTAACTACAATTTAAATAAAAACTTTAAAAATAAAATAAAAATAATAATCATAAAAATAAAAAAGAGGAAAAATTATTTGGCCGGAAATTTTCTTAATTGCATTATTATTTATTATTATCATAGTCTGTGTGTGTCGGTGGGAAGTGGCTGGTATTACAGTGAGTTCCATATCTGTGTTACACTGAGGTCCATGTCTGTAGTCAGTCTTTTTTTTCTTTTAGTTTATTTTCAGGGATCCAAAATTCATTGTTTATGCACCATACCCAGTGCTTCATGTAATAAATTCCCTCCTTAATACCCACCACTGGGCTCACCCAACCACCTGCCACCCTCCTCTTCAAAACCCTCAGTTTGTTTCTCAGAGTCCACAGTCTCTCATGGTTTGTCTCTCCCTCCGATTTCCCCCAGCACACTTCTCTCCATCTCCCAGTGTCCTCCACGTTATTCCTCATGTATTGAGTCTTATAAAAACTTTTATTTCTTTCCCTATTCTGCTTTGCATATGCTTACCTTAGATGTTAAAATGTTATAAACCTCTTCTGCCTGGTCCATTTTCTCTCTCTTCTCTCATGATTTCTCATGCTCTCCCTGCCAACCCCACATGCCTTACAATATCTGGATATGACTAATTTCTTCCTGAGCTACTTTATTCTACTCTGCCATATGGTTGCCCTTCCCTCTTCTGTACCATAACTTCTATCCCCTGCATTTGTGCTTTAACAATACCTAATTCTTTTCACTGCATCTGTATCTTTGAGGTCAATACTCAGTAGTGCAATCGCTGGGTCATAGGCTAGCTCTATTTTACTGGAAAGAAGGGCCATATGCACCCCAGTGTTCATAGCAGCAATGTCCACTATAGCCATTCTGTTGAAAGAGCCAAGATCCCCTACAACAGACAAACGGATAAAGAAGATGTGATCCAAGGATACAATGGAATATCACTCAGCCATCAGAAAGGATGAATACCCAACTTTTGCATCAACATGGATGAGACTGGAGGAGATTATGTTAAGTGAAATAAGTCAAGCAGTGAAAGTCAATCATCATATGGTTTCACTTATTTGTGGAACCTAAGGAATAGCATGGAGGACATTAGGAGAAGGAAAGGAAAAATGAAGTGGGGGGATTGGAGGGGGAAATGAAACGTGAAAAACTATGCACTCCAAGAAACAAACTGAGGGTTTTAAAGATGAGAAGGATGTGGGGATGGGTGAGCCTGGTGATGGGTATTAAGGAGGGCACATATTGCATGGGGCACTGGGTGTTTTACACAAACAATGAATCATGGAACACTACTTCAAAAACTAATGATGTATTGTATGGTAACTAACATAACATAATTAAAAAAAAAAAAGGAGGGGGACAATACCTAACACTCAATCTTTGCTAGTTTCTTGTTTACCTCCTTTTAAGAGTAAGCTCATTAGTGTTTTTTTTTTTTTTGGTTTGTTTTTTTTTTTTTTTTTTTTTGTCTCAACTAAAAGAAGAAAAATAATACACATTATTTTGAAAACTTTTTGAACAGTGTACAAACGTTAGTCAAGTCCACAATGTCTCATCTCTTCTTCCTCCTAACATGGCTAAGTTGAAAAACCCTTTATCTGGGAAAAGATCATTCTCCAGCCACCTTGTGTAAGATTTTGGCTTTAGGTTAGATTATTCTTTCTTTCCTTTTCTGAAAATAAGTTGAAAATATTAATAGCCTCAGTTTCTTCTTCCAAAATATGACTGCTTCTTTACCAAGTGCAAAAGCAACCCATTTTGACCATATAAACAGCTTGGACCTACTTTTTTTGGCTCACTGTTTTAGTGAGACAAGTGGAGTGAAGATGACACACCATTTCCAAATGTATTAATAATTGGTAGACTATACTTCTAAATTGAAGATTTGTTGCCATTAAACTACGACCAGACTCGCTATAATTACAGAGGTAAATTCTTTATATTTACTATATTTGAAATTACCATATAATACCAAAATAAAATTATGATTATGTGAAGAGTCTGTAATATTAAGAAGATGACTTTGAAATGATTGCTTATCTAAATGAAATTTCCCATTTTATAATCTTGTATAAGCTTTCGTTGTCATTTCCTATTTAAAATCTATTAGAAGGCACTCTTATTTTCCCTTAAGTGGGAAGTCAAATGTGGAACAAATTCATCCCAAAGGAACTGATTCTATGTTCCACTGAAGACCAGGTGGCTTCCATGTGGCATTTTGCCTCTTGCATATTGTTCATCTCCTACAACAAATGGGGGTATGCTCTTTATTAAACTAATTCAACTCAATTAGAGACATTGTCTTCAAGGGATAACATCATAGAGACTAGAATCAGCATCATACTTTTGGGAAAATTGGGCCCAGGATTTTTGTTTTGTTTTGTTTTAAGATTTTATTTATTTATTTGACAGACAGAGACCACAAGTAGGCAAATAGCGGGGGAGGGGGGAAGCAGGCTCCCTGCTGAACAGAGAGCCTGATGCAGAGCTCGATCCCAGGACTCTGAGATCATGGCCTGAGCCGAAGGCAGAGGCTTAACCCACTGAGCTACCCAGGTGCCCCTGGGCCCAGGTTTTGATGGCTTCTTTCCTCAATCTTATAAAACCTATTTGAACTCTACTGGATGCCAGAACTGCTTAAAAATATTTGGTCCCTTGTAATTTTAACCTTCCAGTATTCAATGCACCTGATCCATGTAATATCCTATAGTATTTTTGTCAAATGAAGACTCTCAAAGTGTGTTTCTTGGGAGACACTTTTTAATTGGTTGCTTACATTTCTGCATTTATTATTGTTCTAGGCCATCCTTTGAAGATGGTTGTATTGATGGTTGTATTTAGACTTGGAAGACAGAAATAGAATCTTTTTTTTTTTAACTTAACCTGTTGTGTTTGCAAATATTTTCTGCCTCTGTTTTGATTCTTCTTGTGGGAACTGAGGCTCAGAACTGATATATAACTCCCATCCCTACTCACACACAAACACACACACACACACAAATACTGTTAATATTCTGGCTACCTCTATTGCTGTGAATAATAAATTATATTATTTCTGAACCATGAGTCTTTGTCTTCTATCAACACCCAAGAAACTACGGCAGACTCATACACCAGCTTTCAAATAAGGGAAAATAATCTCAGATGCTTTATATTTTTTGATAGTGTTACCTACTTCTGAACATATGACTGAACACATATAAAGCTTGAGCCATGACCATTTAGAGCTTCTTCTGTGGAAGAACTATGCATTCACTAGTAAACAATAGTAGTTTCATCTTTTTTTTTTTTCCTCCTGGACACCATTTCCTCTCTCACACTGTTGCTCAAATTGGATGGAGTCTAAGGTCCTTTGAGGAAGGTTTTTTTAATGATTCAAAATAAAATAGGAAGAGTCTAAAGTGCTAAAAATACTTCTAGATAAAAGGTATAAGATAATGCCAGAAAGGATAGTAATTTTATCTAACAACTGCCTGTTCACCCCTTTTTTGTTCATTAACTAATCTCCAAATTCCTGACTAAATCCCTTTTGTAAGCCAGAATGTGAGCTAAAAACTGGGATTTTAAAAAATTTTCATTTGAAATCCAGTTAGTTAACATATATGGTTGTATTAGTTTCATGTGTACAATATAACATATAGCACTCAGTGCTCATCATGACAAGTGCTCTAATTAACCCCCATCACTTATTTAATCCATCACTCCTTTCAGATACCGTCAAGTAACCATCAGTTTGTTCTCTGTAATGAAATGTCTGTTTCTTGCTTTGTTTCTCTTTCTATGTCTTATTATTTCCCCTTTGCTTGTTTGTTTTGTTTCTTTTATTCCATATATGAGTAAAGGTATTTGTCTTTCTCTGACTGACTTATTTCACTTTTAGCATTATACTGTCTAGTTCCAACCATGTTATTGCAAATGGCAAGATTTCAGTCTTTTTTATGGCAGAATAATATTCCATTGTATATAGATACCACTTATTCTTTATTCATCAATTGATGGATACTTGGGCGCTTTCCATATCTTAGCTTTATAAACAATGCTGCTATAAACATAGGGGTGCTAGCATCCCTTTGAATAAGTTTTCTTATATTCATTGGGTAAATACACACCAACAGGTTTGTTGGATCACAAAGGACTTCTATTTTTAAATTTTATGGAAATTCCATACTGTTTTCAAATATGGCTGTATCAGTTTGCATCACCACCAACAGTTCACAATTGTTACTTTTTCTTTTTTTTTTAAGAATTTATTCATTTGACAGAGAGAGATCACAAGTAGAGAGAGAGAGAGGAGGGAGCAGGCTCCATGCCTGGCAGAGAGCCCGATGTGGGACTTGATCCCAGGACCCTGAGATCATGACCTGAGCTGAAGGCAGAGGCTTAACCCACTGAGCCACCCAGGCAGCCCCCACAAGTGTTACTTTTTCACATCCTCTCCAACACCTTTTGTTTCTTGTAGTGTTGATTTTAGCCATTCTGACAGGTGTGAGGTGGTACCTCTTTCTAGTTTTGCTTTGCAATTTCCTGATGATACATGATGATGGCCATCTTTTCATGTATCTACTGAACATTTGAATGTGTTCTTTGGGGAAACACTTGTTCATGTCTTCTATCCATGTTTTTATTGGATTATTTGTTTTTGGATGTTGACTAAAAACTGGATATTAAGTAACACACAAGACAGGTTTCCTTGAGCTTAAATTTTATTTGCATGAGTATCATTAACAGGAAAAAATATGCATATGTGTATGTACAAGTGTGTTTATGTATACATCTATCTATCTATCCTCTATCCCCTGTCTTCTAATTGTGGTAAATCCTGTAAGGTGGGGAATGGGATAGTCTGAAGAAATATGCTTCTGGATATGCTGGGTAAGCAAATTTAATTGCACTCAGATGCATTGGATATAAGTGAATAACTCAAATGAGTTATTTAATATTATATAGAAACAAAGTAAAAGTTTATGTAGTTGAAAATAACAGGTAGTTAAAATAATTTTTTTGTTTGTTGTTTTTGTGTCTTTTTTTGTTTATATATACTATGGTGTGAATGTTTATGTCTTCCAAAATCATATTATGAAATCTAACTCTGTAAGTGCTAGTTTAAAACATAGGGGCCTTTGGGAGGTGATTAGGTCATAAGTGGGATTACAGTCCTTTTAAAGGAGACCCCAGAGAGTTCTCTTGCTTCATTCATCATGTATGTTTACAGTGAGAAGATAGCCATCTATGAGGAAGTGGGCTCTCCCTGGATCTGCCCATTCCTTAATCTTGAACTTCTCCGTTCTAGAACTGTGAGAAATAAATTCCTGTTCTTTATAAGCTATTAAGTCTATATCATGTCCGTTATAGCAGCCTGCATGCAGAAGGACACTATGACCTAAAATGAGAGCAATAAATATAAAGTTTCAGTAAAGTCAGTTGGTACAATGTTTTTTTTTTACTTAGAGAAGACATGCTGCTTCATGTTAAACCTTGATATTGTATATGTTTCTTGAAGGGCCACTTCTTACTCCTTTGTGTGTTTTCCACAAAGTCCAGGATGATGCCTTACATAAAGGTAATATTTTATAAATACTGTTGGAAATATATACTTCTCTAAAATCTTATTTTGCCTACAGATTACTTGGATCCACTTTGCCTTGTGTAGAATATTTGAAATATATTAAGAACAGAATGTCTCTCTAAATAACATTTAGAATCATCATTAGTTTATGACTCCTGACTCATTTGTTTATGCAGTGATACTTACTGCAAGAACACTGAAGTTTGTAATATAATTTTGAATTAATCACCAAGCTAGTTTATTTTAACTTATGAAAAAATAATTTCTCATGTTGGTTTAATTCTGCTCTTATGTTATGGTCATGACATTTTCATTAAAATAAAGTAGAAAATAGAAGTAAATAATAAATGAAAAATAAAAATTAAAAAATTAAAAAATAAAAGCAAATCTCTTGTGAAATGTTACACTTTTCTTACTTATTTTGTTTTGCTTTTCCTCTATCATGCTGGCAAAGCCGTATTTTGCAGATAGGTACAATTTTCTAGGTGCTAGGTTTGTTACTTTTGCTAAAATTTTCAAAATATAAGGAGTTGAATAGTCATGGATTGTTTATTAAACTCCTTATCTACACATATAAAAATAAAACAATAATGGTGACCTGGGTATTTCTAAAATTGTATTCTGTTTTTCCATATTATGGTTTACAATGTAATTAATAAAGATTCTGCATATATTAACATCCATCCCCTTCTATCTCATCTGTATGTCCATACAGAGCATGTATGATTTCTATTCATTGCTATGTTGTGGTGAAGAGATTGTCTGAAGTAGCCTATATTTATGCAGGTAGACTTAAGCTACGGTGCTCTTGTTTATTTACTTGTTCATGATCAGTATGTCTGAAAGATGGTAACTATTGCATCAGGTGTGATGATTAAAAAATATTATTGGTGCCTGATACACTGTGATGAAATAGGTAAGTCGATTCATAATTGGTTAATTAAATTAGAAAAGAAATTCCTTTGGATTTGTTCTTTATTAAGAGTTTTTTTTTTAACGAATGCCTTGGGATGTTTTTTGTGTAATATATATCACATGCCTCAACCTTTAAATTTGAATTTAGAAAAGAGTTATCAGAATGAGCCTAGAAAATATTGTTATGGGGGCGCCTGGGTGGCTCAGTGGGTTAAGCCGCTGCCTTCGGCTCAGGTCATAATCTCAGAGTCCTGGGATCGAGTCCCACATTGGGCTCTCTGCTCAGCAGGGTGCCTGCTTCTTCCTCTCTCTCTGCCTGCCTCTCTGCCTACTTGTGATCACTCTCTGTCAAATAAATAAATAAAATCTTAAAAAAAAAGAAAACATTGTTTTGAAATATTTTTGTTCTGTTATATTATGTTAACTTAGGAAATAATGGTAGTTATTTTTATTAGAATTTCCTACTTTCCACATGCCCTTACAGATGAGATATCATGTTTTTCCTACTCTTTTTATCATGGTTGTTATATTCTTCATGATCAATAACAATCAATGAAAATTCATAACATTAATTTTCTTTGGGAAAGTGATATTTTAGCAAGAATCCATGACCAAAAATTTTAGCTGTTGTTCTTCCAGGAGATGAGACTATCAATGTTCCCGAAATTTCAAGAAATAGAACTTATTAATTGTGTTGGTTGATGTTTATTGTCTCTGAACTTAGAGGTGCATAATTCAATTTAAAATTTATTTTGGGGGCGCCTGGGTGGCTCAGTGGGTTAAAGCCTCTGCCTTTGGCTCAGGTCATGATCCCAGGGTCCTGGGATCGAGCCCCGCATCGGGCTCTCTGCCTAGCAGGGAGCCTGCTTCCTCTTCCCTCTCTCTCTGCCTGCCTCTCTGCCTACTTGTGATCTCTATCTGTCAAATAAAATAAATAAAATCTTAAAAAAAAACGGAGTGGACCTTATGGGGGTGCTTATCTGAAACTGAGGGACATTATAAAAAAATAAAAACTAAAATTTATTTTGAATTGAAAACAAGATCTTACTGAAGTTTAGGCATCCCACTTTATATCAGGCCTCCAGTACATTCTAATTTATTTATAGAAAATATCATAAACATGAATGACACTTTTCCTATTGCATTTATATGAAACTGCAATGACTCAAAGATGTCATATTTGAAAAGCACTACCTTTCTATAATTTCTGTTTCCTAGGAGGAATGGATATACCATTTTAGCTCAATTTTCCAACAGTATTCAAAACCACCATGAATTTTAAAACATAGTTATTACACCCTAAAAATCAAGTATGAAAATGTATAAACAACCAAATCTCTATCTGTAAATGAAATACTCCCACACAGACGGGTTTTAAAACTTTCTAACTTAAGGAATTTGATAGCACAGACTCAGGGTAGTAGTTTCACTGCCTACAGTATACTTTCAGGGAGAGAGTATTGTAAGCTCTGAGTCACTTTCTGCCTAGAGATGACCAAATAGTGGTTCTGGCATTGTTTGTTTGTTTTTGAAAATACGTTCCTGGGCGTCATTCAGAAAATGCAGAGTTTGGCATCTATATAAATTAAGGATGATCTTTTTGAACTTTTGTCTTTCATTACATCAAATTATCATAATTGGACAGAAATTCCACTAAATTAAGCATTGTTAGGAAATGTGTAAATTGGAGCTACTCAAATTAGTTGCTCTTTGAACTATGTGCTGTTGGTTCAGGATTAGATAAGGATTTTGAAGGCAAACCTAAATCATTGCTTCCTTTTTTGAGAGATTCTCAGCATATTTTCTTAAAATTAGCTGAAATAAACAATGTGTTTAGTCGCAAAGTGATTTGCATTTTTGCACAAACTCCCTATCTCCTTGAGAATTATAACACATATTTCATGAAACATCATTGATCTTTACTTTGTTACACTGCTGTAAAGTACATTCAGTGTTGCCAGTTAAAGGTGTTAGTGTTGAGATGAAATGTCATGCATTTTTCTTCACTTCCATGCAAATGAACACAGTAATTTATTAAGACACAATGAAGAAAAAAAAATTGACAATGAGTTCCAGATTTTAAAAATGACTTGCCATTCAATCCAAATTTTGAGTTTGATCAGTTACCGAACACTTTATAATGCACCCCCAGTAATTTTACAGAGATTACTCTTTTCTTATCAATTCTTGATTATTCTGTCTTGCAATGCAGAGAAAGCTAATTTAAAATAAACTTCCGTTAATTTTGATTGTTATAAACTTAAAATTGACTAATTTCCATATACAGAGTTTAAAATGTTCACAATTTACATTAAATATATATTCTGTGTATACCTTGGAAAAATTATACTGAAAATTGAAATTAAAATGATGTTGTATATAGCTGCAAGAAGCCACCTGTCCCATTTCATCTTACTATATAAGTTGTGTCAGGTAATTTATAAAATCCCTGCTGCATAACAAATCTATTTTTTGTTGGAATGGGTAGTAATGTTTCTTCTTATTTCGAAATAAGAGTTGGTCTATGAGTGCCTCTGCAACTGTATTTTCCTTAAGTGGCTTCATGGTCTTGAACTGAGAAAGCTCAGAGCATTAAACATCAAAGTAATATATTTTGACATAATTAGACATCAAGGAAATGCAATTAAAATGACACTGAGATATCACTACACACTTACCAGAATTGCTAAAATAAAATATAATGACAAGCCCAAAAGAAAAAAATATACCATTTGATGATACACAATGGCAAGTTGTACCATAACTTAACCATCTCAGACTAGTGTAGTGTTAAATTTGTTTTTCTAAGCCATGTTTTGGGTCACTTACCACTTTTCAAGGATATAAAGTGCTATCATTTTACTTAAAACTGTGAAATTTGGTCAGATTTAAATTTCAATTTATGTTAAAACATTCTGTAAACTGTGTTAGACTTTGACATTTGTTCCCTCAGTTCTGTGAATAACACTATATCATATTCTGAAAAATACGCTAATTTTTACTTTGACCAATATCCCTTTTTCCTCTTATGGTAATTATTAATATGAATTAATAGTAGAATTTGATATGGTCCAATATGACCATAAATACTTTATTGTATATTATCAAATTTAATAATGAATATAATGTACTTCTTTGGACAATTTTTAAAGACCAGTCTACTCTTAAAACAAAGAAAATGGAGATGCACTTCTTTAGTTCACACAAATTTCATTTTATTATATATAACCTCAGATAAATTTCAACAAATCATAATTTATTAAAATCATGTCTACTTAAAAATCTCATAGAAGAGTTAAACCATCAAAAATAAAAATAAACACACACAACACACACACATCACCCATGTGTTGGCAAATCACAATTGCTGTAACAATACATTAGGCATTCCACAGTTAAGGGCTATCAAAATTTCCATCAGTGACAAAAAGATTTGTATCCAAATGGACTGATTTTCCAGAATCCAAGAAAAAGTCTCCTAGGATTTATTTAAAGGTAAATATTTGAACAAATACTTCTTAAATTTAGGAAATTCAGAACATACGATTAAAGAATATTTGCAGTGCAGACTATATTCAATCCTTCCTTCAAAATGTGCCTTTGAGTACATAATTCTGTTTTCTCGATCTAAATTGAGCTGTCTTCCGAGGAAGTTTTCCAAAATGTGTGTCTCTGTGTGATAAATGTTCTAAGACCTAACATGCTTCATTGTATTTTTACTGTGCTCTCAAATTTAATCAATAATTTGGATTGATGTATAATACCTAGTTTCAAATATCTTTTCCATCTATAAAAACTCCCAGCTGTCTCTTTATATGCTATTACTATTGAGCATTGTGCTGTCAGTATTTTTCTTGTACATTTTAGGTGATCTGTTCTTCTCTTGGGCATCATTTATGCTCTTCTCTGTTTTTGATATTCTTAAAACTCACCATAATGTATACGAGTGGTTTTTAGTGTGTGTGGTTTTTGTTTTGTTTTGTATCTGATATCTCATGTTTGGCATCATTTTAAGTCTGGTATCTTTTATCTTTCTTTAATTCTCCAAAATTTATCTCAGTACTTATTTAAATATTTTCTTTATTTTTTTTTCTCTTCTGCTGTATTTGGGCAGAAGTCATTAATTTGTTTGTTTGTTTTTCCCAACTCATTTATTTATTTTACAGCTATATTCATCTTCGTCTCCATTTATTGTATTCTTTATTTCAACAATTTTCACTTAATTTATATTCACAGTATAGTATCTTTCTTTCCCTTGTATATGTATATCATTATTTTATCATATACTTTTAAGCTATTTTTAAAAATATTTTATTTATTTATTTGACAGTGAGAGATCACAAGTAGGCAGAGAGGTGGGCAGAGAGAGAGGAAGGAAAGCAGGCTACCTGCTGAGCAGAAAGCCCGATGTGGGGCTTGATCCCAGAACCCTGAGATCATGACCTGAACGGAAGGCAGTGGCTTAACCCACTGAGCCACCCAGGCACTCCTTTTAAGCTATTTTTTAAAAGTACAGTCATTCTTTTTTTTTTAAGATTTTATTTATTTATTTATTTGACAGAGAGAGATCACAAGTAGACGGAGGGCAGGCAGAGAGAGAGAGAGGGAAGCAGACTCCCTGCTGAGCAGAGAGCCTGATGCAGGACTTGATCCCAGGACCCTGAGATCATGACCTGAGCTGAAGGCAGTGGCTTAATCCACTGCGCCACCTAGGCGCCCCTAAGCTATTTTTTTAATTCCTGTTCCAATAACACTTGGATTGCCATATAAAGTTAACCACATCATATTTTTTAGGTAAGTAATTGTACTTTTTATGTGCATAGTTATTTTGGTCCATGAGTTCAGCTCTTCTTAGGATCATCAAATCTCTGTAAAGTCTGGGTATGCTAGGATTTTCTAAGCAACAATAAAATACATTGAAACCTGGTAGCTTAATTATAATAATGTTTTCTTTCTCAATCATTCACAATAGTATTCCATTCTGAGTAGCTTCCTTCTATTTTGCAGCTATAATGTTTGGAAAAACTTGAATTGTGTTATCACTGTGATAATGTGAATTGGTCAGGGTTTTTCAGTGAATCTGGAAGAGAAAAAAAGGAAGATATTCTCCAGGGCCAACTCTAGAAGTGACTATTAAAACATCTGTCGAAATTCAATTGAACAAAACTCAGAAATGCCATCTCCAGTGAAATACAAAAAAGATTATATATAGTTCTGGGCACACACATCTCATTTGACCCAATGATGTATATCAATGAAAGACTGAAGGCCAATCACCACTCCATGGGAGAATTTAAAAATAAATTTACTAATGAGGCCAAGAATTCAGAATCACAAATACTTCAGAACTAATAATAACTGCCTTCACTTGATGTTATTCTATAAGATAAATCCTATGATCAAGTTTCAATTTTAAATTCTTACAATTTTAAATTCTTAAATCCTTATGAAGAAGCATCATTTGGAGGGAGCAGTTTTCATAATTTATCATCCATCAGCCTTTTTTAAAAGATTTTATTTATTTATTGGACACAGAGAGAGAGAAAGAGAGAGAGAGAGAGATCACAAGTAAGCAGAGAGGCAGGCAAGCAGGGAGGGAAGCAGGCTTCCTTTTGAGCAGAGCCCGATGTGGGGCTGGATCCCAGGACCCAGAGACCATGACTTGAGATGAAGGCAGAGGCTTAACCCACCACCCACGTGATGAGAGAGCCACTCAGGTGCCCCTCATCCATCAGTCTTAATTGATTGGAGGAAAATGTGTGGAGGAATAATGCCTTAGGGAGCTAATCTCTCTAAAGAATTTTCAAGTCTTTACCCCTTCAAGGTTTTTGTACAGTTCTGATAGCCTCTAAACATCCAGCGGATTTCTACAGTGACAGGCCTGTTAAAAGCTGTCTTCAAACCAGGAATAGAGCTTGAAACATACCAGTCAAGGGCAACTTTGAGTCTTTTAAGGAATTTATCATCATTTCTTTCTTTTTGGTTAATATCTGAAATAGTTCCATATTACACTAGCATAATTTCTTCAGAGCTGACTTTGAAGGAGGCATTCAGTTCCAGCTAGTTCCATATTTTGGCAAGAACTATACTTCTATATTAAAAAAAAAAAACATATTTTAGGGCGCCTGGGTGGCTCAGTGGGTTAAAATCTCTGCCTTCGGCTCAGGTCATGATTCCAGGTTCCTGGGATTGAGTCCCACAGTGGGCTCTCTTCTCAGCTGGGAGCATGCTTCCATTCCTCTCTCTCTGGCTGCCTCTCTGCTTTCCTATGATCTCTGTCAAGTAAATAAATAAAATTTTTAAAAAAACATATTTTATACCAGTTATTCATGTTTATTGACTAAGATATCACAATACAAATAATACAAACAGTTGCTCTTTATTAATATCTTCAACCAAGATCAAAAAATATGTCGTATTTTCTTCAAAAATTTTATATCATCTGATAGGTCAGATATATATAAAATTACATTTAAAGTTTTAAAAATATCAGCAAATATTTTCATTTAAATGCAAATTTGAAAAGAAATCTACTTTTCCAAACACGACTTTTTTTTTTTAAAGATTTTATTTATTTATTTGACAGAGAGAGATCACAAGTAGGCAGAGAGGCAGGCAGAGAGAGAGGAGGAAGCAGGCTCCCTGCTAAGCAGAGAGCTTGATGCGGGACTCGATCCCAGGACCCTGAGATCATGACCTGAGCCGAAGGCAGCGGCTTAACCCACTGAGCCACCAAGGCGCCCCCAAACACGACTTTTTATCCTATTTATTTTGAATTTTGTCAACAACTGATAAAATGTTTAGCGAGACTATAAATGTTAGATCGAAAAAAATGATTAATAGATGTAGGTTCAAATTATTATGTTCCATTAAAAATGATTTAGTCTTTGATGAACATCTGTTTGGTAATATGTTGTATCCAGATATAGTAAATTAAAGACATATATAAAATTATAGGGAAATGACATCTTCCGTTCCATTATGAGTAGAGCTTTTAAAATGCTATTTGTCACAACCTGTCATCTTGTCATTATGTAGCATTATGTAGCAATTAAAAAATGTATCTCTTCACTTCGAAGTCTTTTGGAAATCTAAAATATGACTTTCTATGGTTTGTGTCTCCATATTGCTTTATTGCCAGTTAAACAAATCCACATGATTTGATTCAAAGGTAATAAATTCCTCTTATTTGGAAAAAGGATGTTTATTTTTGTCCTCTCACCCTTAGCAGGTGGTTTCATTTTAGCACACTTCAGAGTTATAATTTCATGCTTATTAAAAACATTTATTTTGATCTACATAGATGAATGAAACTTTTATTTTATTAAATTATTTGCCAAAAAATCAGTGATTTTTAAAAATGTATTTCCTTTGAAGGGTTATTTTAGAGCATTCAAAGAGGATCTAAGAGTGTGGTATTATGCAGTTTTTAAGTAGGTATGAAATGGTTAATTATAGGATTGTTTCTTTAAGGCTTATGTATATTGTCCATTATATGCTATAAAATATGATGAAAGTAAATTTAAGGTATGTTTTACGTAGTTTATTTTTTTGGAAAAAAATATTGAAATGACTTATGAAATTCAGTATACTCTCAACATTAATTTATTTTGAAATTTACCAGTTGTGTACTGAACTATTATATGGCAGATATTACTTCAGACTACACTGGTAAATTAAATACTTGGCTTTGTAGAACTTTTATTTTAATGGGTGAGACAATTCAAAGCTATAAACCTTAATAAAAATGGCATAGTTCATTCAAAAAGGAAGAGTACAATGGGGAAAAAGAAAAATTCGATCAGGGTGAGAAAAATCAAGGTTGCTAGGCAGGGGATGGGGAGTTAAAATTTTTAATAGAAAGATCAGGGTAGTTACAATGAAGCTGACAATAGAACAAAGGTATGGAAAGGTGATGAATTTGCGCAGAACTATCAGCAATAAGGTCACTCCAGACAAAGGAATTGGCTATCTTGAAGGCCATAAGGTTGGATCATGCCTGGCATATCTGAGGAATAGCAAGGAGGCCACTGTGAGTGACTGAAGAGTAGCAGGGAAAGAGGTCACAGAGGTTAAATGAGTGGCTAGATCATGTAAAAGCTTAGAAGTTATTGTAAAACTCTGGCTTTTATATTTGGAAACTTACTGTGTGATAGAATTTCTGCTAATAACTGAGAGTTCAAATGTCCATAAAATTTCAAGGATTCTTATTCTAGTAAGACAGAATAAAGAGAAAGAGTTCATATTTTCACATGGTGTAAGAAATGCTCGGAGATCCAAGTGTAGGAAGCTAAGGGAGCACAGAAGAAGGCACTAAAATCACACCATATATTTGATGACTGTGACTATATATAAATTTGTATTTTCTAGATTTTTTGTAGTCATGGAATCACACAGTATATACAATTCATTGCCTGGATTTTCTTTTCTCAGCATCATTACTTTGAGAATCTCCAATTGTCTTTGCTCTATTGATGGACATTGATGAACATTTCCACTGTTTTCAATTCTTAAAAATAAAGCTGCTATGAAATTCATATACAAGTCCTTGTATGAACATAGGGTTTGTTTTTCTTGGTTAAATGCCTAGAATAAAATGGCTATTTGTGTAACTGCAACATATTTTTCATTTAAAAAAATTTTGAAACTATTTTCCAAAGTGGTTGTATCATGATATATGCCAACAACAGTTTAGATTTTTTGTTGCTTCTCAATCTAGCTCAGACCAAGTACAATTAGCCTTTATAATTTTAGCCATTCTAATAGATTTGTAAGCATGTCTCATTATGATTTTAATTTTTATTTCTTTAATGTTTAAATGTTGAGAAATTGGCCATGTGCTTATAAGCCATCCATAAACTTTTGGTGACATGGCTCTTCCATTATTTCCTTCACATGTAAAATTGGATACTCTGTTTGGTTATTAGTAAGGTTTTTTATTTTTATTCATTTTTAAATAATCAGAGTAGATGTCCATTATCAGATATTTAATTTGCAAATCCCTTCTCCATCTTTACGGTTTCTCAATGGAGCTTTGATAGCTGTGTCTTTCAAGAAATAAGCTACTTCTTTCCTGGTACACGGAGGTATGACTAGAACATTATCAATGTTGACCTTTGCAAAGAAAATCATGGCTTAAGATATATGTAGTCTGCAGTTGTTGGGAGTGTTCACCATCCTTGCCTCTAACTCATCTCTCACTGCCCACACATTCAGGTATAGGGGAATATTGATTGACAAAATATTAATTGCCAAATAACACTATTTGGAGAATAAGAAAAATGCAGGCACCTGATTGTATAATATTCCTTAAATAAAATATGTTTTTATAAGTGCTATTGGAAGTAAATTCCTCAATACTTTAATCACACAGAATGATGGAATCCTAGATTTTTTTTCCTTGTATTTACTAAGAAAATGATCATGCCTCAAGTATATTAAAATGGAATAGGGAAAATTAAAAATTGTTTTAAGTTGATTTGCGTGTGTTGTGCGTATGTGAGAGAGAAAGTGATAGAGAAAGAGAAAGAGAGAAAAAGAGAAAGGGAAAGACAGAGAGGTGGCTGCAGTGAATTGATGAGTTGGAAGATAGATTTTAAAGTTTTGTCTTTTGCTTTCTACATTTCCTTTTCCTTAGGTTCAAGAGAACAATCAGTAATATCTCAGATGCCTGCTGGTAACATCAGCAGAAAGAGTTAGAGGTTCCTAGAAAATTAAAGATGAGATATAGTTTTCCTGACATAAGAAAAGTCATTTTTTGTCCCCAGCTATTTTCAATGATCTATACCCCACCTGTGTACTTGCCCAAGCACACTTCTTCCAAAACTTCCTGGGAGGTTCTTACAAAGAAATGCAAAAACCTCACTCCTCAAGGATTTTGAGGGAACAAGGCAATGGGAAAACTAACAGTCACCACCAGACCAGGAAATAGCCTAAGCTATTGAGACAATAAATCAGTGGTAAAACTCCTAGTGCTATTTCAAAAGTAATCAAGGCCTTGCATTCCTTGTCCCAGAAAATGAGCCCAAGACCCCATCTAGTTTATATCTGCTCTTGAAGCCTGCAGAGTTCCTTTCCCTTGTCCAACAGTTACCTCTGCTTTATTCTAACGTTGACGTTTCTGCCCTCGGTGGAATACAAGCTTCATTCAGGTGAACATGCAATACATATTGCACAAATACATATGTGGATGTGCATGCATCCACAACCTTATGACCAACCATACACGGGATAATAAAACTCTCCCTTCTGAGTATTCATCTTAAATACTAAATAAAAATCTCTCTCCTGTTCAAACAGTCAAGGCTTTGGAACTTATTCCCTGTGATCTCCTTGTATGTTGTAAACAAAGATTCCTTTGTTTGACAACTCCACCTGTTTCTGTGATTCACCAAAGACTGACCTCAATTAGTTCAGTTACTGTAATGTAATATCAAGCATATCTAGTTAGTTGATCATTTTGTTCAAGTCTTACATATCTTACCAATGTGATGACCATTTGTCTATGTAATCTTAAAATAAGGGTGTTGAAATTATTTTCCATTTGTCGTCCAAGGTAGAAGTTATGATTTTTGTTCTTAGTTTTTCCCTATATATCCCCAAATCTGTTGTTACGTATTAAAAGTCAAGAATTATTATACTCCCGGGGCGCCTGGGTGGCTCAGTGGGTTAGGCCGCTGCCTTTGGCTCAGGTCATAATCTCAGGGTCCTGGGATCAAGTCCCGCATCGGGCTCTCTGCTCAGCACGGAGCCTGCTTCCTCCTCTCTCTCTCTCTGCCTGCCTCTCTGCCTACTTGTGATCTCTCTCTGTCAAATAAATAAATAAAATCTTTAAAAAAAAAAGAATTATTATACTCCCTGATGAATTCATCCTTTTACTCTTCTGTAATTTTGACTTGATCTTTATGTCTGATAATGAAATTTGCTTTAAAATCACTTTTCATTATCTTGATATAACCACCAAAGTTATAGTGTGATTAGAGTTAATATAGCATATTTTTTCTTTTACTTTTTAAAGCACTTCTATATTGAATCCTGACAAAGAAACAAAACAGCTTTTTAACTCTGGAAGCAACTTTCTAAATTATATATATATTTTTTTTAATGAAGCAGTAGCAATTTTTGTTAAGGGACCTAAACTGAATGTAGGTTTAGAAATTTATTTATTTTTTTATTTATTTAGTAAAAGATTTTATTTTATTTATTGACAGCAAGAGAGAGAGAGAGAGAGAGAAGAAGCACACAAACAGGGGGAATCATGTGCAAAGGGAGAGGAAGAAGCAAGCTCCTTGGGGTGCAAGTAGTCCCATGCAGGGCTGGATCCCTGTACACTGGAATCATGACCTCAGCCAAAGGCAAACATCTGCTTAAACAACTAAGTCATCCAGGCACCCCTAGAAAATTAAAAAAAAAAAAAAAAGACCTTTTAAAAACATTTTGTTTCTTTCTTGTTTTTTTTTTAAATATTTTATTTATTTGACAGACAGCTCCAGGTAACAAAGCCCATATACAAGGGTCGGTCAGGCCAGGTGGAGACATCAATCAGCGGGAGGGGGGGCGGTGTTTGCATATTGTCTCCCTAGATACTAAGGAGTATGTCCCACTCCTCTGCCCTTTGGGAACCTTTTTGGCACTAATCCTAATCAAGGTGTAATAGGCTGGGTCAAATGTCTATACTAGGGTAAATTGAACCTCAATTGGTCACCTAGCCTCACTGTGGAGTTTCCTGTGTGTGTTAAAATCTCATTGGTCACCTGTGCGTGGCTAGGCCTGACTGCATGGCCTTTGCCCTTAAAAGCTAGACTGTGAAACAGCAAAGGGTTGCCTTCTCTCATAAGAGGTGTGGCCCCGAACGTTCGAACGTTCGGTTAGATTCTTGATGCTTGGCATGAAATAAAGCTTTGCTTGACCTTTGCTTTACATCAGTCTCGTTCCTTTAATCATAGACCATTATTGGCGCATAACAGTATTAATCTTAAAGTTATAAGTCCACAATGCATCCATCATCCATTCTACCCCTTAACATTCCCCTTTGGACAGACCCATGATCTAGAACAAGCCTTATTTTATAGTGCCTTGTAGGAGATTTTTGCTGCTACCTATATTGCCTACTTTTCTCTCACCATTACCACGGAAATTGGGTCCACTGAAACAAAGGGGTAGTGTAAGAAATTAAGACTTCCATAAATCTCTTTAAATAATAAAGTATAAGATAGTGATACCTTTTTTTCTGCCACATAACCAATTCTTGCAAGAATAAGGTCATATAAGAGAATTTACAACACATGCTAGCATTATCCTACTGGGCCCAGACCATTTGTATGTTTCTCTGTCTCTGAGAAATGTAGTTATTTACATGACTGAAACCTAAAAATTGTTTGATATGACTACTAATATCACCTACATTATTTTAAAGCCTGTTTAAGGCTTCTGTAATACATAGGCTTTGTAAACACTTATTAAGCATCTTGTATATATCAAACACTTTAAAAATCTCTGCTTTAAAATAAAAAAAACTCTACCTCAATGGAACTTTGAGTCTGAAAAACATACAGGCAATATACAAGGCAACAGATAGAATAATTACATATTTGATTATATACTCTGAGGATGTCACCTTAAATTGATATGAAAATGATCAGAAGGATCTGGATTTCTTGTCAAAATTTTTTGCCTTAAAAAGAAATTGATATTTAGGGAAAGTTGTTTCTGAAAGAGGTCCTGTGTCAACCAAAAATGTTAAACCATGATCTCGCTAAATTTTCCAGTTGTGATCATTGCTTTGTTTAGCTGTCTTCTATTAAGACTGAATTTAGTAATTCAGTCTCAGATTTCAGTAAGTCTTTTTTTAAAAGATTTTATTTATTTATTAGAGAGAGAGAGGGAGGGGCAGAGGGAGAGGATGAACCAGACTCCTTGCTGAGCAGGCAGCTGATGCAGGACTGGATCCTAGTACCCTGGCATCATGACCTAAGCTGAAGGAAGACACTTAACCATCTGAGCCACCCAGGCACTCTAGACTGTAAACTTCTTAAAGGTAAAAAAGTTTATTCTTCTAGTAGTTCCACAGCCATTTCTAACATCCATAAGAAAGCATGTACTGATGTAAAATGCCAGCAAATCAAATTATTTAAAAAAGAAAGAAAGAAAGAAAAGATATATCTGGATAAAGAGAAAAACAGAAAATCTAATAATACATTGAATTATTAGAGCAAAGAGTGGAGGAAGAGAAAATAAATATGAAATAGAGATTTCCACTAAAAGAAAAAAATTGAATAAGGCAGGAGATTTAGAAAATTATTATGACAGACTTGAGAAAAAAATAAAATAGGAATTTTTAGAAAATGGCAATGAATGAAAAGGTCAATTGTTCCTACCTCTATAATATTAGCTGTTTGTTGTTGTTGTTGTTGCTAATTTACCTATTTAAGCTAATAAACAAAGAAAGGTTTCATTTAGGAATAAGATTTCTATGTATATATATATATATTTTTTTCCCATTTAGGGATAAGGTATATATATATATGTATATATACATATATATATATTAATTTTAATTGTTAGAAAATGTGTCACATAAAGTGTTGAAACTTTAAGATACAGATGCAACATGTAACAAACTGCATTGTTTGAACGTCTAATTTGTAAGTGCTGTTAGAGGAAACTTGGTGGAAATGTTCTTATGTGATTGTGTTTCTGGAACTAAGTATATTTATTAATAAGGAATAGTCTAAAACTATGAAATGACCAGGAGTGGACAATTTCCCTAATCCTATCAGCTCTTTGCAGCTCTTTTAATAGCCCCCTTCAGGAATATCAGCTTTATTTATCTAATTAAATTTTATATTAATGTGCTTTTGACTTTTGGCCTTTCTCTTCCTTCTGTTCTTTTTTTTCCCCTAAATTACATGTTTCTGTTTAACAGCTACTATCAATTCTTTGATATGAATACTCAACATCAATTTACTAACTCCAGAGATGAAGGAGCATCAATATTTAGAAGCGAAGAATACAAAGCCTTGGGCATCTGGATGGCTCAGTCACTTAAGCATCTGCCTTCGACTCAGGTGGTGATCCCAGGGTCGTGGGATGGAACCCCAGGTTGAACTTTCTGCTCAGCTGGGAGCCTACTTCTCCCTCTCCTTCTGCCTGCAGCTCCCTGTGCTTGCGTTCTCCCTCTCTTTGTCAACTAAATAAAATATAATAAAATAATGTAAATAATACATTTATTTATTTATTAAAATGCAATTACTACACAATACATAATGTATTGCATAATTATAATAATGATTAAATAATTTATTAAATATTCATATTAAATATATCAATTTAATTAAATAAATATTTTTAGAATTTAAAATATTTCAAATTTAGATTATTAAATATTAAATCATTAATTTAATAAATAAATATCTAAACATAATTAAATAAAATAATTTATTTATTAAAATGAATAAAATAATGTTGTTATTATCTGAGCATGTAATTTTAAATAGTCTAAAAAAAACCATGTAATAAAGTCTAAATACATTGAGTTTAGATATTTATACAAGTTAACCCAGACACTCAACCCACAGACAGTTTCAAAACTTTTGTTTTTATCTACTACTCAAAATACGATTTTAATGTATTTATTTGTAACTTTGACATAGCAAGGAAACTTGGAGGAAAAGGAGACATTTGCTTTTAATATTTGAAAATTATTTTGTTGATTTAAAAAAAATAAAAACCTTAACACGTGAGCATTTCTTCTTAAATAACACTGTGAAGTTTCTGAGTCGCATTCTATTAAAAGTGCTGATAAAATGGCCTCAGTTACTCATTTAAATTATCAGCTGAATGGGTAACAAATGAAGTAGAGAGCTTTTTAATTATTTATGAATGTATTGCTTGTGGAAGGAGTGCCACATAGAGTTACCTCTCTTTTTGGCTTTGTTTTGTGAGCAGCAGTGGAATCTATGAATGAGATTAAACATAAGGACATTCACAGAAATTCTTAATGAACTTCTGGGGAAGGGCAATAAGTGCAAGGAAAAACTGCAGCAAGACTAATTACAAATTTCAAGTGGTCATCGCTTAATTATAGAAGCTTTTAAGTTCAAGTAATATATCATTTTTATGAGCCTATCATATTGTATTAATTACCACAAACTGCACTCTTGAACACTTATCTTTTCACATATTTCTTATTCTTAGTACTTAAAATTACCTTATGATTGATAAGTAAATGG
This sequence comes from Mustela nivalis, assembly GCF_964662115.1. Lineage (NCBI taxonomy): Eukaryota > Metazoa > Chordata > Mammalia > Carnivora > Mustelidae > Mustela > Mustela nivalis. The sequence goes on along the minus strand of NW_028134261.1, from coordinate 11,973 downwards.
ATTTTACTGACAATGCATTTATTTAAATAAATAAATAATGCTGTTTATATATATAAAAACAATTGAATATGTGTATGTGTTCAATGAATTTTTTTTCAAATTAACATCTTAATTCTACCACATTAGTTACAAATAGATATAGACTTTATAGATTCATCCAATATTTTATTCTCAAATTTATATGTCCTTTGTGAAGTAAATGAAACTGTATATATTAAATATAATCCTATCACATGTAACAGTTACTAGTGCATCCCAGGACATACATAGGTCAGGTCCTACTCAAGGCATCACGGATAACTGGATTTAACTTTCTATCCTAGGAGTCTTCTGTATATTTCTGTGGCTTTTATACTACAATCAGGAGGAAGAATTCTTTTACTAAAAGCTTCGAAATGACTATGCGAGTAGATTATTTGGAGACTAGTGATATAATATTATTGTTTAATATGTGAAGCATGATAAAATAAAATGCTATTGCCATATTTAATTTGTTCAGTAAAGCATTCATTTAGTTATCAAGCATTCATTTTCTTTTTTTAAAGATTTCATTTATTTATTTGACAGACAGAGATCACGAGTAGACAGAGAGACAGGCAGAGAGAAAGGAAGGGGAGCAGGGTACCTGCTGAGCAGAGAGCCTGATGTGGGACACTATCCCAGGACTCTGGGATCATGACCTGAGCAGAAGGCAGAGACTTTAATGCACTGAGCCACCCAAGAGCCCCAAGCATTCATTTTCTTTATACAGAAGAGATAGAACAATATTACATAGTAGAAAATACAGTAAATAATCTAGAAACCTTGATCATTTTGTTTTGGCAATTTTAGAACATAACATTAGCTAAAGCTCAAGTGCAAGTTATATTTGTATCATAGGAGGAAAAGTTAATTAAAAGTTTGTTTATTACCATAGTTTAAACTTCAACAAAATGATAACGAGTCCAAAATCAATGAATATATGAAGTATACAATAAAAACAATAATCTTGAGTGTATGTGACTCACTGTAGGTATTGATAGGCTAGAAATCAAAGGGAAAGTATCTATAGGGTTTGTTCAGTTCCATGCTCATCAGATTAATAGGCTTTCTCATATTGCTTCCTTCACCACATTAATTTGTCTAATGAAGTTTTCAAGAGTTAAAGACAGTGATAGGTTCATGGCTGGAGAGAAGGTACAGAATCTAAGATAGTTCACCAGTGCTTATTATTTAAGAGAAAGACAGCATGGGAGGTGAGGGGTATATCATGCATCCTGTTTTCACTCCCTTTGTGGAGCACCTACCCTGGAGGTCATGTAATAATAACCAATGACCAAAAAACAATAAAAAAGCCCAAACATCCATGTGGAAGTGCCATCCCTGCCTGGAGATGAGTAGACTGCTTAAACAGATCCTGGGCAGGCATCTCAGCCCAGGCCTGTGCTGGGGAACCTGGTTCCTGGCTTTGGGTGCAATCAGGAAGCCAGCAAACTGACAGGAGAGTGCAGCCAGGGTTAACAGCACTGATGATCTTTTTGCAGCCAGGAGGCGGGTGGACACCCGCTCAGGGAGCCAGGCTAGGAGGCTGCCCAGCGCCAGTGCTGGCAAAGCTTGCAGCCCCGGGGGCTTCCCCCCGCGCCCCAGCCAGGGCGGGGCCTCAGGAGGGAGGGGGGCGGGGCGGCGCAGAGATGGGGCTTTGCTAATTGCCAAAGCAAAAAGTGAGCTGGCGGAGGACTCAGGAGGGAGGGGGGCGCGGGGGGGGGGTCGAGGGCGGCGGGGAGAAGGCGCTTTGCTAATTGCCGAAGCTGGAAGTGAGCTCACAGAGGATGTGGCTGAGAGTCGGGGAGGAGGTGGAGGGGCTGGCGGAGGAGGGGCGGGCAGCGCCTTGGTGCTGTGCTGCGGCCCAGTCCGGACGGCAGGACCCACCGGACTCGCCGCCCGTGCGCTCCCTTGTGAGGCCTCGCTGTCCCGCTCCTGCTGCCTGCTGCCCCTCCCCGCCCCAAGGCTTCTCTGGACCACCCTCTGCACACAGGTAAAGTGACACCGCGCCGCGCCCTCACCTGGAGCAGAAAGCGCGGACCCGACCTGGGGGCGGAGAGGGGGGTTGTGGAGGCCCAGCCTCCCGCGAACCCCAGGGCACCGGGACCACCCCGGACGCTGCGCCAAACCCGGGTCTTCATGGGGTCGGGCTGGGGACAGCGCCTTGCGAGGTGCCCCTCGCCAGCGGGCGCGCTAGCCGCCATCTTTTGGCAGCCCCATGCGCCCGTGCTGAGGACCCTCTGCTTTTGTTCTGGACTTGGGATCCCAGTGGAAACTAGTCCCTCAGACCTCCCTGGCAGCAAGGAGGGCAGGGAGGGATTCTTGGTTTTCTGCCCTGGCTCCTCCTCTCTCCCCATTCACAAGCCTTCTGGCTTCCCTTTCCTCTCCTCATTGTCAGTTTTCTGAAATGGTTTTCTTCTGCATGTTGACCCGAAGAGCTATTTCATGAATGAATATACACGAAACTGAGTTGGAGCCCACCTGTGAGAGCCCACCTATAGAGGCCTTTCATTAGAATGGTCTCTGGTTCTAGCCTCAGTTCAGAATACTGCATGTACCTGAGGATCGAGTCCAGATGTTTCTTTCATCTCTGACTTGAATTTGACATCCTCCTCAGACTTCAGCTTCCAGGATTTCTCCAGTCCTTGCTCTCCCACTGTCTTGGTGGGGATCCGCCATGAGTGTTGAACACAGGAATGAATGAATGATATATACCCCAGATTGCTGGGGCTTTGTCATGTTTTGCTGAGGTTGGAAAGGCTTGGTAGAGACCCCCTGTATGCAGATAGAGAGCTGCATGCAATTGCTTAGATAAACGTGTTCCCCACTTAATTGCTTGGGCATTGAACATTTCGCCCTTAACCTGTGGCTTGAGCAGTTAGGAGGAGACAATTTGGAGGTGAATCAGAAGATGGCTGAATCCACATGGTGGTGGTCTGAGTTTGGGAGATTTTCTTGGAGATTCATACGAAAGATCTAAATTCTTCCAGTGGGGAGTGGTAAACATTTTATCGATGGGAGATGGAAAATAAATGGTCTGGTTAACCTTTCCCTCCCCCTCAAAACCCATTATTTAAAAATGCAAAAAGGGAAGTGAAGGGAGAAAACCTCCCACTCCCATCCCCACTCACCTCCATAGCCACCTCCTCTTCCAAGAACCTAAAAGACAAGGTGCCAAGAAGTGTTAGGTACCAGCAGTGGTCAGATCTCATTCAAGGATCATGGTGAAAGGCATTCAAAGAGATTGTGGGGGAACAAGTTTAAGGTTTGCCTGGTCCCCTAAAAATTAATGGCACTAGAGAAGATGAGCTTTGGGAACTATAGCTTAATGGATACAATGTGTAAAAAGCTTCAGTGAGTCATGGTGGGAAGAGGCTATGAGGGCAGCAAACACAGTCTTAGATGATGTTATTAATAGCACTATAGGCTCTAGATTTCCTGTGGTGGTGGTCTTGGCAAGACCAGCCCGGCCAAAGTGGATACTCTCAACTGGAACAGAGGGTCTTGGAGATGCCAGCACGTGAGGTATGATGAGAGGGTAAAATGATAGGAGGTGTCCTTTGGAAGGACTGACTCCTTGACTTTAAAAGGGAGAACCCAAATCTGTAGGTGAAATCTTTCTGGCTAAAAAGAGGGCCAAGGCCTCCTAAGGCCAAGGTCTCCTCGTCACTTGCAATGATGTCGAAGAACATATTCAGACATTTCAAAGATATCCTCATATCATTGGATCCCACTCTGGAATTCTATCAATAAGGTGAGAGTTCCTCTAGTTGAAAAAGAGATCTAAAAAGACTTCCCTTTTTCATGTAATTTCTGTAACCTCCAGGACACACCCACCTCCCCCTTCCAGCTCTGTAATGAAGCCACAGCTGGTGCCAATTTGTGGAACTCCTTAAAGGCTATTCTCCCTTATATACCCCCGGACCAAGTTCCCATGCTCCCTCACCTGATTTCCTGCACTCACCTCCCACCTGGTGTGTTCACACCTGCAAGTGCCTTTTACCAACCCCTTTGTCAAAAGGCAGCCAGAGTGACCTTTCAAAGACCTATCAGTTCCTGGCATTTGTCTCCATAGAAATCTGCACTGATCTTCTAACAAATTCTCAGTCCTCCAAAGGCACCCATAATCCTCCCATCAGTCTCTTCATACCCCTCTAACTGACTGATGCCTGTTCTGCCCCATCTCTCTGCCCTTCAACCACACTGCCTCCTTCTTCCTGTGGAGAGCTCTCATGGCACCTGCCTCCAAGCACAGGTGATTCCCATTGATGGGAAGACCCTCTTCTCTCCCCCATCTCCCCACTCCAGTTACTCCCACTTATTCGTGAACTCACAAGCCCCATGGTACACACTCTCCATGCAGCCTGCTCTTTCTTTTCTAGCACTGGCCTCCGTTTCTAGCTGTCGTTGTGTCATGGATGTCCCTCCCCAGCCAGCCTCCAAGCTCTCCTTCCCTTTAGCTCCAACACCTGACACAGTGCCTGGCACGTAGTAAGCCCTGGCTAGCTTCTAAGAGCCTCACTGAGGGACTGAAAGCATTTTAAAAATGTCACCACGTAGGCTCCAAACTGTAGGCAGAAAAAGCTTTGCCTGGATTGACATTTTAGAGACGTATTCGTCAAGTTGGATGTGTTCACTGACTTTACCTTGTAAAATTAAAAAAAAAAAAAAGGACCTCTGTATCGCTTCGCATCTAACGAAGGCGCATGTATACTACTAGACCACGTTATGAGCTTAATGGAAGGAGACAAGATGTTTTCGCTAAGAAAATGTATAAGACTGTTGAGGTCAAGTGGGAGGAAACAGTCCGTTTGTTGGAGCATTGCTATCTTACTCTATCACAGCCACTCTTAAAAATCTGACACGGGGTGAGTCAGAATTGTCTGTCGAATTTGATTTAGATCTGGCTCATGTTCCTACAGACATGAAAACCAGAAACGAAGAAGGAGGCTTATGAAAGCGTGGGTTGAGGAGGCGGTGTGTTTCACTGGGATGAGCTAAGTGCCCAGGGCCACCAGCAGACATGCGGGCCTGTGTCCTTCCTTTGTTCTGGGGTCCCTCTTGCACCATGTGGTGAGGCTGGTGGCTAGGAGCAGCTCAGGACAGGACCCGGTGGCATCTTACCTCTCCCACCCTCCTGTGGGCTCCAGTGGGCTCCAGTAGGTCCCAAGGGACAGCCTGCCTTCCTTGCAAAGCCCAGTAGCACTGGGAGCAGAAACTGGGACCAAAGAGTGAGCACCCTGTTTGACAAGCTGGACCAGCCAACTCTTCTTCAGATGGAGGGGGAGCCCTGGCATGCTGACTCCTCCCTTCTCCCTTTCCCCTTTCCTCTCTTCCTCCCTCTTTCCTTCCCCTCTCTCCTTCCCTGGTGGTGCCCTTTCCCAATGCCCACTTCATCCCTTTTCCTTTCTACATACCTGTCTTCTAGAGTTTCTTCTCTTTCCTCCCCATTAATTCCCTTCATCTGAATCTCCTCTTTGGTCCCTTTGTCCCTGTTCTCTGCTCCTCCTCCCCTTCCCTGGCCCCTGTTCAGCTCCATACTGAATGCAGGCAGAGCTGGACTAACATGCTCACTTGCTAGCTCAGCCACCCTCCATAGAAGTCACTCTTCGTTGGCCACCTTCCTGACCCCCTGGTCGCTTCTCCACTTGTTCAGATATTGCTCTGAAGTCTGAGGAGGACAGAGTGGGGCTACCACAGAAGCAGGCCAGAGGAGAAACCAAACCATGTGTCCACACTGTCCCCCAGCACTGCTGCTCTGAGAGCTTTCGGAGTCCTCAACAGGGTTAGGATTTAGGGGCTTCTTCAGAACCGGGAGTGAAAACAACCATAGGTCAAAAGAAAAGCTATGGCCCCCACACAAAAATAATAATCACAAATGAAAACTATGTTAACTCTGAGTCCCAAAGTTGAAAAATTGCCTTGAATCTGTCACTAGAAAGCACCCAAGGCCTCACTCTCTGGGTTCTGGGTGCCCTGGGAATGGCAGGAGGCTCTGAAAAGCGCTTGGGGGTGCCAAACTATGGGGGCTAGCCTGCCCGCTGGCAGGGGGGGGCGGGGTTACCACCTGTGGCGCTGTCCTGGCCTGACCCCCTGCGGAAGGGTTGTGGCGCAGCGTCCAGGGTGGTCTTCGTGCCCTGGGGTTGGCGGGAGGCTGGGCCCCTACCACCCCACGCCCCGCCCCTGGACCGCGTTTTCTGCTTCAGGTGAGGGCGCGTCAGGGTGTTACTTTACCTGTGAGCAGAGGGTCCTCCAGAGAAGCCATGGGGTGGGGAGGGGCAGCAGGCAGCTGGATCCGGAACGGGACACCGTGGCCTCAGGGGCTAGGCTGCAGCGTGGGAGCGCATGGGCAGCGAGTATGGTGGGTCCTGCAGTCTTGAATGGGCTGCAGCACAGCAGCCTGGCTCTGCGCGCCCCTCCTTCCCGCCTGGGTAATTAGCAAAGCCCCTTCTCCCGGCCGCCCAGACCCGACCCCGCCCCCCTCCCTCCTGAGTCCTCTGAGAGCTCACTTCCAGCTTTGGAAATTAGCAAGGACCCTTCACTGCGCCGTCCCCGCCCCCTCACTCCTGAGGCCAGAGCCCAGTCTGGGGTGCGGGGCAAAGCCCTGGCATGCTGCCACATTGCCAGCGCCAGCGCTGGGCAGCCTCCTAGCCTGGCTCCCTGAGCGGGTGTCCACGGGCAGCCTGGCTGCGAAAAGATCATCAGTCCTAAACGCCAGCTGCACTCTTGGGTCAGTTTGCTGGCTTCCAGATTGTGCCCAAAGCCAGGAACAGGCTTCCCCAGCACAGGCCTGGGCTGAGATGCCTGCCTGGGATCTGTCTGAGCAGTCTCCTCCACTCCAGGCAGGGATGGCACTTCGACCTGGATGTTTGGGTTTTTGGTTTGTTTTTTTGGTCATTGGTTATTACATGACCTCCAGGGTAGGTGCTCCACAAAGGGAGTGAAAACAGGACGCCTGATATATATGCATACGGCCATTCTAGAAAAATAGCTTGGGATTCTCTCGGAAACGCGGCATTGGTCCTTGCACTATGGTTTAATAGAAAAGGGATTATGCACCAAGTTACTTAAATGAGCATAGGTTGAAATCGTTTACTGAGAGTAAATATTTTAAATAGTTATATTTTAACTAAATCTATCATCAATCATAAATCTATTACACTAAGGTTACAGGCAATTTAAAAGCAAGAGCACTCTCTTCAGGGTTTTAAATAATCCCTGTCTGTCTTGGCACATGAGAATGCAAAGATAGGAAATGGTTTGTAAAAGATCATATAATAGCTTTTACTAATTCTATTTATTTGACAGACAGAGATCACAAGTAGGCAGAGAGGCAGGCAGAGAGAAAGATGGGGAAGCAGGCTCCCCGCCAAGCAGAGAGCCTGATGAATGGCTTGATCCCAGGACCCTGAGATCAAGACCTGAGCCCAAGGCAGAGGCTTAACACACGGAGCCACCCAGGCGCCCCCAGATGAAATACATTTCTGACTTAGAAACTTCAGATAGAATTTTTTTGTCCATGATGACAAGGGAAGAAAATGTGTCATCCCTAAACCTAACCTTAACCCCTACCAACGCTGAAACCTAAGCTGACCTTAAAGCCCAAACTAGAACCCTGAATCCCAAACCTGGAATGGAACCCAAAGCCTGTACCTGAGCCCTGGATCCAAGCCCTGAACCACGAACCCAAACCCTAAACCAGACTTCCAAGTCATGAAGCCTGAACCCAAATCTCAGCATGAAGTCAAACCCCAAATTTGACCTTGAACTTTATCCCATAAGCCCTGAGTCTTAAAGCGTAAATCATAAACTTAAATCCCTAAACTATAACTCTGATCCCTTGTCCTTCACTCTAAATCCTCACCCTAACACTAAACCCAAAGCCTGATCTAGAACTCTGACTAAAACCTGAACCTGAACCCAAATTCAAACCCTTCACCACACTTTGCTTATGCACTTGCCATTGATGGATATTTGAAGTTTCTACCTTTTGATTCTTGTGAACATTGTTTGGGTCGGGGGCTAGGGTTAGGGTCTTGGATTAGGGTAGAGTCCAAGCTTGAGACCAAGTTGAGGTCAGAGTGTGGGTCTGCATCAGGGCCATGTTCAGTGACACTGTTTGGGTCAAGGACTATTGTAATTCCACATTGTTTCCAATTCATTGTTCCTTAGCTATTTGGGGGGAAGTTGGGGGGTATTGGGCTCCATGCAGCTTGAAGTTCCGTAATGAAATGGCGTCAGCTGGACCCTGGGAGGGAGCAGGACCTTCCACTGAAGGGTGAGCTCCCACAGTCCTGCACTGCCTTGCACCGCCTGCAGAGGGCGCCAGACCCCAGCTCCCACTCTGAGCCCAGGCTTCACAGCCACAGCTGGGACCAGGGCCCTGCCTCTTCAGGACCCACTGTGGAGACTTCTGGAGAATGTGGGGCGCCTCCCACCCTGGCAGGACAAGCTGAGGAGGGTGTGGCTCTGAATCCACACTGACCGGACACGTTGTGGAGGACGCGCCCACACTGGCAGCAGTCCAACCTCCTAAGGACCAGACGCTGGAGGAGATGAGGAGAAGCCACCTGAGTGGACTGTCAAGGGGTTCGTGGTCTCAGGACCCCACAGAGAAAGGGCGCCCTGTGTAGACACTGGGGCTTCCGTCGTTTTGTGTGAGGAGACGTGGCCTCCTGCTGTGCTGTGCGCGGGGCTGTGGGGTTCCCCCTTTCTGGGCTCGGGTGCTCCTTGGTCCTTGTCTGTGTTTGTGTGCTTGCGCATTCAGTTCCTTGTTCTCCTCAGATGGTCTGCAGTCAGGGAGCCTTCTTCGGTGCTTGTGCTCTCCCCACCTCAGCCCTGCGGGGACCTTCCTGTGTCCACACCCACTCCAGGCTTGTGCCGAGTCCGGAAATTCTGGAGCCAGAGTGAGGACTCTGTAGACGGTTTTGGGGAGAGTAGGTATTTTCCCAGTGTGGGTTCTTCCCTGATACAGTGCCTCCCCATCTCCGTGTGTACCCCTCCCTGTCTGTCATCATTGTTGCAGGGCTGTCAAAGGACAGGTCTGTCACCTTCTTGGTTCAGGGGCCTCCCGGGTATCTTGCTGTCTTTTATGCAGGTGTAAATGAGATCGTTCTCCATAGTCTCTTTCTGATGGTTCCTTCGGAGCACGTAGGAGTGCCACTAATTTGTGCATATTGATTTTGTTTCTTGCAAGTTCTTGAATTTATTAGTTCGATTGGCCTTAAACTCAATCTGCCAGTTATTTGACCAGCAGCATGGGTTTAATTGGGAAGAGCAGAGAATGGCAGTCTGGGCTGAGCAAGCTAAGGTCCCATCACAGGCAAGTGCGAGAAACAAAGGAGAGGAACATTATTTCATGGAGGAGGAAGAAGTTGGGAAGGGTGCTTGAAGGAAAGTCCCTTGGAGAAAGGCAGGGTGATGGAGAATTCTCACCAGCTGAGCTGCAAAGCTCCTACAAAAAGTCAGGAGATGAACCTCCAGCTTCCCCTGTGGGGCCTGGAATTTTTGAGTCTCTCCTGTGGGGGATAGCAATGTGGTGTGGGTAATGGGCACTGAGCACCAGGCGCCCCATTCCAGCCTCCCCTTCTGGCTTCCCCAGTCCACTTTACTGGGGCTTCACTTCCTGCTTTGGACAGTTCTAACCAGCTTGTGGTGGAACGTTGTGGAAAAACTGAAATTCCAAAACCACTGCTTCTACTGCACCTGAGATACAGGGGCCCATGATTTAATCCTCCCACGAGTCTCTTGCTAACATGTGTTCTCTCCATGTTTGGTGACCTGGATTTGGGAGGGCTTGGCCTCCATCCCAAAGTCTGATGTTCTCTCTGCTTCCGTGTCGTCGTGCTAACATGGATGTTTGGAGGAGTCATTTCCTCTGCGGTGATTTCAAAGTGCAGTCAGCTTGTTATAGCAGCACAAATACGTGCTGTCTCCACACTCAGATTCCCCAGCCGTCATTTCTTTACCATGTTTGCCACTTCACACGGGATGCTTCAGTGTGTTTGATCACACACCAGGACAATGTCCTGCAGAACCACCACATAACCTGAAATGAGGACATCATTACAGAACCCATCCAAGGGTTAGTGTTAGGAACCAGGGACATGGCAGGACTGATCTGAAGACCCCATGGAGAGCTGTCTGGGTGGCTGAGTTGACAGTGGAGGTGAGGGTGAGTGTCTGGCTGTGGCTTTGTGTCCAGGAGTCAGCTCTGTGTGGGTGTGTTCTCAGCTAGGCATGCAGATTTCTGCTCCTCTGAATCCTTTCCGGAGTTCCAAATGGCACAGTTTCCTTCTGGGCGGCAGGCTGAGTCCTCTGGGATTGCCCATGTGTCCCCAAATTGTAGGGCACCTACTGCAAGGCCTTTGGGGTCAGAATCCTGAGAACTAAACCAAAGGTTATGGTTAGGGCCCACCACATGGCAGGCCCGATCTGCCAGCACTCTGTCCATCTTTCTGGGGGAGGGGGCAGTCGAGGGATTTGTTCAGGGTGAGTGTCAAGCTCCAGGTTTGCATCCAGTGGCCTGCTGAATATGGGGGTGTCCAGAGGTAGGAATGCAGATTTCAGTTCCTCTGAATCCTTTCTGGAGCTACAAATGGCATGGTTCCTTTCAGGGTGGCAGGGTGAGTCCTATGGTGTTCCTCGCTGTCCCCAATCTCTGAGGCTTTGGAGCCAGGCCGTTGGGGACAGACCTCTCAGGACAGAATCTAGGCTTAAGAGTTTGTGCCTATGGGCATGGCTGCACTGATCTGAAAGCACTGTGGCGAGGATCACAGGGGTCTGAGTTGAGAGCATGGTTCAGGATCAGTATCAAGGTCTGGGTTTGTGTCCAGGGGACCGCTGAATGTGGGGGTGGTCTCAGATGTCCAAGACGATTTCCCCTACTCTGAATTCTTTCCAGCATTCCAAATAGCCTGGTTTCCTTCTGGGTGGCAAGCTGAAATCTCTGAGATTTCTCAGGTCTTGCCCTTGCCCTTGCAAGGGCAAGATACTTTTTACAGTAAAAGAATTCACCAGATGAGCTGAACAGCAGAAAAGACACAGCTCAGGAGTTAATCAGTGAACAGGAATATCATGCCAAATACTTCTTTGATAACACACTACAGAGCAAGGGAAAATAGGAGAGAAAGCTGAGATATAAAGGACAAACCCTCCAAGTTTCCAACATCATTGCCTACTTGTTTATTTCCATTGCTGTCAGCTTCTTCCCAGTCAAAAATAAGTCACCTGAGCCAGCCTTTTTTCTTCCTGAGATTGGGGCACTGCAAAGCCCACCAGAGGGGCCAAGGGCACCCCTGTACCTGCTGAGCTGAGCCCATTTGTACCTCAACCGTGAGAAGGTACCAGCCTGTCCCCCTGGTGCTCCATGGTCTGTGGCAGTCCTTCCTTCTGGACCCTGCTTTGCTGCTCTTTTTTCGCTAACCCTGGTCTCAAACTAGGGATTGCTCCTGGAAGAGGAACTCAGGGAGATGAGGCTCAGGAGGGTCTCCCTGCCTGGATCTCCATGTGAGGAGTGCGCAGCCAAAAGATTTTGCCCAGGGACTTGCAAAATGCAGAGAGGCAGATTTCTTTTCTCTCTTTCTCTCTCTCTCTAGCCTCATACTAACCAGGAGTTCTTAGAACTTTCTTCAGTGACTTCTAGGTGTAGCTTGGCCACTTTTTCACAGAAAGGCCACTTGAGCATGATGAAACACACGTATAAGCAATTACTTTTTAAAAAATAAAAAGAATAAGCCAATGCACACAGACCTTTGACAGCAGCACAGGACGCTCAAGGGACCAGAGTCCCTACCTTGGGCAATAGTGGTAGAGGCCGGGTTCTGCCATGCAGGTCCCTAGACCTTTGGCAGTTTCCACGATTGCAAATACAGACATGCAGAATCCTGAGGGACAACCTACTAACTGCAAAAGAGCAAAAATTCATCAGGATTCAGAGAGTGGAAATCCATT
>NW_028134262.1:0-63022 GCF_964662115.1 Mustela nivalis | reverse complement strand
CTGCCGCGCCCTCGGCCTGATGTCCAAGTCAACTTGTGTTCTCAAACTTTTGTCCTCACACTCCTGGCCGAGAAGACCGCAAGTTTGGCAATTCCGGACCCACAATGCAGCACTCTGCCTGCACTCTAGAAAAAATTACTTGCCTAATGAGCTGCCCAGGCACCTCAAATGTGGATAAACCTACACGGCACTCGACTGTACCCAAATTATATAGTCTAACCTGAGCTCTAATGCACTCTCTGACACAACCTGAGCCTGAACCTCCAGATCAACATCCAGGCAGCTGACCACACACTGAGCACATCAGACCCGCCATGGCCTTAGGTGGTCATCTCTTCCCAACAGCGGTTTTTCGGGCTTCAGAACCTAGGCCTTATCTCCAACCACAGCCCATGGTTGAAAATGATGCAGAAATCAGAACACTTTTCCCATGGTTAGAGACCTTGTGATTGGCAAGTTGTCCAAAGTCCAGTGTAGTTGAAACCAGTGTGGCCCATGAGGCCCCGCCCATGCTCGCAAAACCACATTGGTCACAAACACACATTGTGACCCTCAGCCTGAGCCCAGTCCTCAAGTACGGCCTCTCAGTGGCTGGATGAAGAGACAGCATATTGGGCGTGCCATGCCCCTAGGCCCCAATTTTTAAACATAGTTTGGGTTGTCCCTTCACTCTTCCCCAGCGCTCTGTTTTGGAATTCCTCTTTTGGTGGGACACCAGAGGTAACAAACCAGAAAGGAGACCTCCCATTCCACAGATTGACGAAAAACAATTGGGACTGGGCCAAATCCACAGAGAGGAAGATTCGTCCATGGGCCATGAGGCCTCCCCAAATTCCACGGCCATCATTGATACAAAATCCAAAGACAAAAGCCTGAGCAAGTACCTCAGACTCGCTCTTTCTTCATATCCTGAAGAGTTCTTCTCATGGTTTGTAGATTACGCCTGCCATACCTACGTCCCCAAACCTAAGCTGAGTTTCTGTTTTCAATCTTCTGTCCTCAAAGTCCTGGGCCACACACCCTCCAGGCTGGGGCGCCAGGAGCCACACATTAGGACTGTGCCTACCAAATCCATGGGAATTCTGCCCATTCCATTGTCCCAAATCGTACAAATTAGGAGAACCCTCCAAAGTCCCCGAGGCCCTCCCAATAGTGTATGTCTCCGGGGACAAACAGGGCGGTCTGACACCAGGTGATCATCTACCTCCACTCATTCCATAGATGGAGAACCCCAGAGAAGAAGATTGAACCAGACAGGACCCTAGGCCATAATCGGGTCCATTGCTTTGGTTTACAAGCATGTGTCCTCAAAAGCCTGGATTCCAATACCAGCATAAGGGGTTTCCTGAGGCACCCATCAGAAAAAATCTCGTCTCCACAAGGAAACTTTTGCATGGGAGCTATGTCAAAAGCTTAGGAGAATACTTCAGGGTCCCGGTGCCACCGCCCTAATCCAAGGCCCTCATGGACACAACACACATTAGGCCCCATCCTCAGGAAAATCCATTTCAACTCAGCCACCTCGGTTGCTCCCACAGAGCCACCGATCTCAACGCTATTCTTGCTAGGAGACAATTGTAATGCGAGGCGGGCTTCCCTGGCATCCATCCTCCAACGGTGCTCTGGAGTCATTCCATATGGGATGTCCTGGAGCTGCCCAACAGGTCTCAATTGTCCCACAGAAGGAATCCTTGAAGAGGGCATCCATAAACTCCCAACGTGGGAAAACCTCCATGGCCTTGAGATTCCTCTCCGTTCATGAAGGGGCAGGCATGCACAGAAACTCCAACCTGAGCCAACGTCTGATCCTCGACTTGCCTCAGATGCTTGAGATATTGGTTCCGATCTGCAGGGGGTACATGCCGTGCCCTCGGCCTGAAGCCCAAGTCTAGCTTGTGTTCTCAGACTTCTGTCCTCACACTCCTGACCCAGAAGCTCTCAAGTTTGGCAATTCCGGACCCACAATGCAGCACTCTGCCTGCCCTCTAGAAAAAACATCTTGCCTAATGAGCTGCCCAGGAACCTAAAAGGGGGATAAACCTACACGGCACTCGACTGTACCCAAATTATATAGTCTAACCTGGTCACTAATGCACTGTCTGACACACCCTGAGCTAGAACCTCCTGACCAAAACCCAGGCAGATGAATGCACACTGAGCGTATGAGACCCACCATGGCCTTAGGTCGTCATCTCTTCCCAACTGCGATTTTTCAGGCTTCAGAACCTAGACCTTATCTCCAACCACCGCCCAGGGTTGAAAATGATGCAGAAATCAGAACACCTTCCCCATGGCAAGAGACCTTGTGATTGGCATGTTGTCCAAATCCAGTGTAGTTGAAACCAGTGTGGCCCATGAGGCCCCGCCCATGCTCGCAGGCCATATTGGTCACAAACTCACATTGTGACCCTCAGCATGAGCCCAGTCCTCAAGTCATGCCTCTCAGTGGCTGGATGAAGAGACAGCATATTGGGCCTGCCATACCCCTAGTCCCCAATTTTTAACCATAGTTTGGGTTGTCCCTTCACTCTTTCCCAAGGCTCTGCTTTGGAATTCCTATTTTGTTCGGACACCTGAGTTAATAAACAGGAAAGGAGACCTCCCATCCCACAGATTGACGAAAAACAATTGGGACCGGGCCAAATCCACAAAGAGGAAGATTCGTCCATGGCCCATGAGGCCTCCCCACATTCCACGGCCATTGTTAATATAAAATGCAGAGGCAAAACCTGATCAAGTGCCTCAGACTCGCTCTTTCTTCATATCCTGAAGAGTTCTTCTCATGGTTTGTAGATTGGGCATGCATACCTACGTCCCCAAACCTGAGCTGAGTTTGTGTTTTTGGAATACTGTCCTCAAAGTCCTTTGCCACACATCCTCCAGGCTGGGTCCCCTGGAGCCACCCATTAGGACTGTGCCTACTCAATCCATGGGAATTCTTCTCATCCATTGTCCAAAATCGTACAAATTAGGAGAACTCTCCAAAGTCCCCGAGGCCATCCCAATAGTGTAGGTTTCCGGGGACAAACAAGGGCGGTCTGACACCAGGTGAGCATCTACCTCCACTCATACCATACATGGATTTCCCCAGAGAAGAAGATTGAACCAGAGAGTACGCTAGGCCATAATCAGATCCATTGCTTTGGTTTACAGGCATATCTCCTCAAAAGCCTGGATTCCAATACAAGCATAAGTGGTTTGCTGAGGCACCCATCAGAACAAATCTCGTCTCCACAAGGAAACTTGTGCATGGGATCTATGTCAAAAGCTTAGGAGAATACTACAGGGTCCCGGTGCCACCGCCCCATTCCAAGGCCCTCATGGACACAAACACACATTAGGCCCCATTCTCAGGAAAGTCTTTTTCAACTAAGCCACCCAGGTTGCTCCCGCAGAGTCATCCGATCTCAAATGTATTGTTGCTAGGAGACAATTGGAATGCGAGGCGGGCTTCCCTGGCATCCATCTTCCAACGGTGCTCTGGAGTTAATCCATATGGGATGTCCTGGAGCTGCCCAACATGTCTCAATTGTCCCCAGAAGGAATCCTTGAAGGGGGCATCCCATAATTCCCAACATGGGAAAAACTCCATGGCCTTGAGATTCCGCTCCGTTCATGAAGGGGCAGTCATGCACAGAAACTCCAACCTGAGCCAACGTCTGATTCTCGCCGTGACTTCAGATGTATGAGATATTGGTTCAGATCTGCAGGGGGTACCTGCCGCGCCCTCGGCCTGATGTCCAAGTCAACTTGTGTTCTCAAACTTTTGTCCTACACTCCTGGCCGAGAAGACCGCAAGTTTGGCAATTCCGGACCCACAATGCAGCACTCTGCCTGCACTCTAGAAAAAATTACTTGCCTAATGAGCTGCCCAGGCACCTCAAATGTGGATAAACCTACACGGCACTCGACTGTACCCAAATTATATAGTCTAACCTGGTCACTAATGCACTCTCTGACACAACCTGAGCCTGAACCTCCAGATCAACATCCAGGCAGCTGACCACACACTGAGCACATCAGACCCGCCATGGCCTTAGGTGGTCATCTCTTCCCAACAGCGGTTTTTCGGGCTTCAGAACCTAGACCTTATCTCCAACCACCGCCCAGGGTTGAAAATGATGCAGAAATCAGAACACCTTCCCCATGGCAAGAGACCTTGTGATTGGCATGTTGTCCAAATCCAGTGTAGTTGAAACCAGTGTGGCCCATAAGGCCCCGCCCATGCTCGCAGGCCATATTGGTCACAAACTCACATTGTGACCCTCAGCATTAGCCCAGTCCTCAAGTCAGGCCTCTCAGTGGCTGGATGAAGAGACAGCATATTGGGCCTGCCATGCCCCTAGTCCCCAATTTTTAACCATAGTTTGGGTTGTCCCTTCACTCTTTCCCAAGGCTCTGCTTTGGAATTCCTCTTTTGTTCGGACACCTGAGTTAATAAACAGGAAAGGAGACCTCCCATCCCACAGATTGACGAAAAACAATTGGGACCGGGCCAAATCCACAGAGAGGAAGATTCGTCCATGGCCCATGAGGCCTCCCCACATTCCACGGCCATTGTTGATATAAAATGCAGAGGCAAAACCTGATCAAGTGCCTCAGACTCGCTCTTTCTTCATATCCTGAAGAGTTCTTCTCATGGTTTGTAGATTGGGCATGCATACTTACGTCCCCAAACCTGAGCTGAGTTTGTGTTTTTGGAATACTGTCCTCAAAGTCCTTTGCCACACATCCTCCAGGCTGGGTCCTCTGGAGCCACCCATTAGGACTGTGCCTACCTAATCCATGGGAATTCTTCTCATCCATTGTCCAAAATCGTACAAATTAGGAGAACTCTCCAAAGTCCCCGAGGCCATCCCAATAGTGTAGGTTTCCGGGGACAAACAAGGGCGGTCTGACACCAGGTGAGCATCTACCTCCACTCATACCATACATGGATTTCCCCAGAGAAGAAGATTGAACCAGAGAGTACGCTAGGCCATAATCAGATCCATTGCTTTGGTTTACAGGCATATCTCCTCAAAAGCCTGGATTCCAATACAAGCATAAGTGGTTTGCTGAGGCACCCATCAGAACAAATCTCGTCTCCACAAGGAAACTTGTGCATGGGATCTATGTCAAAAGCTTAGGAGAATACTACAGGGTCCCGGTGCCACCGCCCCATTCCAAGGCCCTCATGGACACAAACACACATTAGGCCCCATTCTCAGGAAAGTCTATTTCAACTAAGCCACCCAGGTTGCTCCCGCAGAGTCATCCAATCTCAAATGTATTGTTGCCAGTAGACAATTGGAATGCGAGGCGGGCTTCCCTGGCATCCATCTTCCAACGGTGCTCTGGAGTTATTCCATATGGGATGTCCTGGAGCTGCCCAACATGTCTCAATTGTCCCCAGAAGGAATCCTTGAAGGGGGCATCCCATAACTCCCAACATGGGAAAAACTCCATGGCCTTGAGATTCCGCTCCGTTCATGAAGGGGCAGTCATGCACAGAAACTCCAACCTGAGCCAACGTCTGATCCTCGCCGTGACTTCAGATGTATGAGATATTGGTTCAGATCTGCAGGGGGTACCTGCCGCGCCCTCGGCCTGATGTCCAAGTCAACTTGTGTTCTCAAACTTTTGTCCTCACACTCCTGGCCGAGAAGACCTCAAGTTTGGCAATTCCGGACCCACAATGCAGCACTCTGCCTGCACTCTAGAAAAAATATCTTGCCTAATGAGCTGCCCAGGCACCTTTAATGTGGATAAACCTACACGGCACTCGACTGTACCCAAATTATATAGTCTAACCTGAGCTCTAATGCACTCTCTGACACAACCTGAGCCTGAACCTCCAGATCAACATCCAGGCAGCTGACCACACACTGAGCACATCAGAGCCGCCATGGCCTTAGGTCACCATCTCTACCCAACTGCGGTTTTCAGGCTTCAGAACCTAGTCCTTATCTCCAATCACTGCCCAGGGTTGAAAATGATGCAGAAATCACACCTTCCCCATGGAAAGAGACCTTGTGATTGGCATGTTGTCCAAAGTCCCGTGTAGTTGAAATTAGTGTGGCCCATGAGGCCCCGCCCATGCTCGCGGGCCACATAGGTCACAAACACACATTGTGACCCTCAGCCTGAACCGTGTCCTCAAGTAAGGGCACTCAGTGGCTGGATGAAGAGACAGCATATTGGGCGTGCCATGCCCCTAGGCCCCAATTTTTAACCATAGTTTGGTTTGTCCCTTCACTCTTCCCCAGGTCTCTGCTTTGGAATTCCTCTTTTGTTCGGACACTTGAGGTAATAAACCTGAAAGGAGACCCTCCATCGCACAGATTGACGAAAAAGAATTGGTACCGGGCCAAAAGCACAGAGAGGAAGATTCGTCCATGGCCCATGAGGCCTCCCCACATTCCACGGCCATCGTTGATACAAAATACAGATACAAAAGCCTGAGCAAGTGCCTCAGACTCGCTCTTTCTTCATATCCTGAAGAGTTCTTCTCATGGTTTGTAGATTGGGCCTGCCATTCCTACGTCCCCAAACCTAAGCTGAGTTTGTGTTTTCAGACTTCTGTCCTCAAAGTCCTGGGCCAAACACCCTCCAGGCTGGGGCCCCTGGAGCCACACATTAGGACTGTGCCTACCCAATCTATGGGATTTCTGCCCATTCCATTGTCTAAAATCGTACAAATTAGGAGAACTCTCCAAAGTCCCAGGGGCCATCCCAATAGTGTAGGACTCCGGGGACAAACAAGGGTGGTCTACAACAGGTGAGCATCTACCTCCACTCATTCCATAGATGGATATCCCCAGAGAAGAAGATTGAACCAGACAGGACCCTAGGCCATAATTGGATCCATTGCTTTGGTTTGCAGGCATGTCTCCTCAAAAGCCTGGTATCCAATACGATCATAAGGGGTTTCCGGAGGCACCCATCAAAACAAATCTAGTCTCCACAAGGAAACTTGTGCATGGGAGCTATATCAAAAGCTTAGGAGAATACTTAGGGTCCCGGAACACCGCCCCATTCCAAGGCCCTAATGGACACAAACACACATTAGGCCCCATCCTCAGGAAAGTCCATTTCAACTCAGCCACCCCGGTTGCTCCCGCAGAGCCATCCGATTTCAACTGTCTTGTTGCTAGGAGACAATTGGAATGCGAGGCAGGCTTCCCTGGCATCCATCCTCCAACTGTGCTCTGCAGTCATTCCATATGGGATGTCCTGGAGCTGCCCGACAGGTCTCAATTGTCCCGCAGAAGGAATCCTTTAAGGGGGCATCCCACAACTCCCAACGTGGGAAAACCTCCAGGCCCTTGAGATTCCGCTCCGTTCATGAAGGATAGTCATGCACAGAAACTCCAACCTGAGCCAACGTCTGATACTCGCCGTGATTTCAGATGCTTGAGATATTGGTTCAGATCTGCAGGGGGTACCTGCAGTGCCCTCGGCCAGAAGCCCAAGTCGAGCTTGTGTTCTCAGACTTCTGTCCTCACACTCCTGGCCCAGAAGCCCTCAAGTTTGGCAATTCCGGACCCACAATGCAGCACTCTGCCTGCCCTCTAGAAAAAATATCTTCCCTAATGAGCTGCCTGGACACCTCAAATGAGGATAAACCTACAAGGCGCTCGAATGTACCCAAATTATATAGTCTAACCTGGGCACTAATGCACTGTCTGACACAACCTGAGCCAGAACCTCCTGACCAACACCCAGGCAGCTGACCACACAGTGAGCCTATCAGACCCGCCATGCCCTTAGGTGGTCATCTCTTCCCAACAGCGGTTTTTCGGGCTTCAGAACCTAGGCCTTATCTCCAACCACGGCCCATGGTTGAAAATGATGCAGAAATCAGAACACCCTTTCCATGGTTAGAGACCTTGTGATTGGCAAGTTGTCCAAAGTCCAGTGTAGTTGAAACCAGTGTGGCCCATGAGGCCCCGCCCATGCTCGCAAAACCACATTGGTCACAAACACACATTGTGACCCTCAGCCTGAGCCCAGTCCTCAAGTACGGCCTCTCAGTGGCTGGATGAAGAGACAGCATATTGGGCGTGCCATGCCCCTAGGCCCCAATTTTTAAACATAGTTTGGGTTGTCCCTTCACTCTTCCCCAGCGCTCTGTTTTGGAATTCCTCTTATGTTCGGACACCTGAGGTAATAAACCTGAAAGGAGACCTCCCATTCCACAGATTGACGAAAAACAATTGGGACTGGGCCAAATCCACAGAGAGGAAGATTCGTCCATGGGCCATGAGGCCTCCCCAAATTCCACGGCCATCATTGATACAAAATCCAAAGACAAAAGCCTGAGCAAGTACCTCAGACTCGCTCTTTCTTCATATCCTGAAGAGTTCTTCTCAGGGTTTGTAGATTACGCCTGCCATACCTACGTCCCCAAACCTAAGCTGAGTTTCTGTTTTCAATCTTCTGTCCTCAAAGTCCTGGGCCACACACCCTACAGGCTGGGGCGCCAGGAGCCACACATTAGGACTGTGCCTACCCAATCCATGGGAATTCTGCCCATTCCATTGTCCCAAATCGTACAAATTAGGAGAACCCTCCAAAGTCCCCGTGGCCCTCCCAATAGTGTATGTCTCCGGGGACAAACAGGGCGGTCTGACACCAGGTGATCATCTACCTCCACTCATTCCATAGACGGAGAACCCCAGAGAAGAAGATTGAACCAGACAGGACCCTAAGCCATAATCGGGTCCATTGCTTTGGTTTACAGGCATGTGTCCTCAAAAGCCTGGATTCCAATACCAGCATAAGGGGTTTCCTGAGGCACCCATCAGAAAAAATCTCGTCTCCACAAGGAAACTTTTGCATGGGAGCTATGTCAAAAGCTTAGGAGAATACTTCAGGGTCCCGGTGCCACCGCCCTAATCCAAGGCCCTCATGGACACAACACACATTAGGCCCCATCCTCAGGAAAATCCATTTCAACTCAGCCACCTCGGTTGCTCCCACAGAGCCACCGATCTCAACGCTATTCTTGCTAGGAGACAATTGTAATGCGAAGCGGGCTTCCCTGGCATCCATCCTCCAACGGTGCTCTGGAGTCATTCCATATGGGATGTCCCGGAGCTGCCCAACAGGTCTCAATTGTCCCACAGAAGGAATCCTTGAAGAGGGCATCCATAAACTCCCAACGTGGGAAAACCTCCATGGCCTTGAGATTCCTCTCCGTTCATGAAGGGGCAGGCATGCACAGAAACTCCAACCTGAGCCAACGTCTGATCCTCGCCTTGGCTTCAGATGCTTGAGATATTGGATCCGATCTGCAGGGGGTACATGCCGTGCCCTCGGCCTGAAGCCCAATCTAGCTTGTGTTCTCAGACTTCTGTCCTCACACTCCTGGCCCAGAAGCTCTCAAGTTTGGCAATTCCGGACCCACAATGCAGCACTCTGCCTGCCCTCTAGAAAAAACATCTTGCCTAATGAGCTGCCCAGGAACCTAAAAGGGGGATAAACCTACACGGCACTCGACTGTACCCAAATTATATAGTCTAACCTGGTCACTAATGCACTGTCTGACACACCCTGAGCTAGAACCTCCTGACCAAAACCAAGGCAGATGAATGCACACTGAGCGTATGAGACCCACCATGGCCTTAGGTCATCATCTCTTCCCAACTGCGATTTTTCAGGCTTCAGAACCTAGACCTTATCTCCAACCACCGCCCAGGGTTGAAAATGATGCAGAAATCAGAACACCTTCCCCATGGCAAGAGACCTTGTGATTGGCATGTTGTCCAAATCCAGTGTAGTTGAAACCAGTGTGGCCCATAAGGCCCCGCCCATGCTCGCAGGCCATATTGGTCACAAACTCACATTGTGACCCTCAGCCTGAGCCCAGTCCTCAAGTACGGCCTCTCAGTGGCTGGATGAAGAGACAGCATATTGGGCGTGCCATGCCCCTAGGCCCCAATTTTTAAACATAGTTTGGGTTGTCCCTTCACTCTTCCCCAGCGCTCTGTTTTGGAATTCCTCTTATGTTCGGACACCTGAGGTAATAAACCTGAAAGGAGACCTCCCATTCCACAGATTGACGAAAAACAATTGGGACTGGGCCAAATCCACAGAGAGGAAGATTCGTCCATGGGCCATGAGGCCTCCCCAAATTCCACGGCCATCATTGATACAAAATCCAAAGACAAAAGCCTGAGCAAGTACCTCAGACTCGCTCTTTCTTCATATCCTGAAGAGTTCTTCTCATGGTTTGTAGATTACGCCTGCCATACCTACGTCCCCAAACCTAAGCTGAGTTTCTGTTTTCAATCTTCTATCCTCAAAGTCCTGGGCCACACACCCTACAGGCTGGGGCGCCAGGAGCCACACATTAGTACTGTGCCTACCCAATCCATGGGAATTCTGCCTATTCCATTGTCCCAAATCGTACAAATTAGGAGAACCCTCCAAAGTCCCCGAGGCCCTCCCAATAATGTATGTCTCCGGGGACAAACAGGCCGGTCTGACACCAGGTGATCATCTACCTCCACTCATTCCATGGATGGAGAACCCCAGAGAAGAAGATTGAACCAGACAGGACCCTAGGCCATAATCGGGTCCATTGCTTTGGTTTACAGGCATGTGTCCTCAAAAGCCTGGATTCCAATACCAGCATAAGTGGTTTGCTGAGGCACCCATTAGAAAAAATCTCGTCTCCACAAGGAAACTTTTGCATGGGAGCTATGTCAAAAGCTTAGGAGAATACTTCAGGGTCCCGGTGCCACCGCCCTAATCCAAGGCCCTCATGGACACAACACACATTAGGCCCCATCCTCAGGAAAATCCATTTCAACTCAGCCACCTCGGTTGCTCCCACAGAGCCACTGATCTCAACGCTATTCTTGCTAGGAAACAATTTTAATGCGAGGCGGGCTTCCCTGGCATCCATCCTCCAACGGTGCTCTGGAGTCATTCCATATGGGATGTCCTGGAGCTGCCCAACAGGTCTCAATTGTCCCACAGAAGGAATCCTTGAAGAGGGCATCCATAAACTCCCAACGTGGGAAAACCTCCATGGCCTTGAGATTCCTCTCCGTTCATGAAGGGGCAGGCATGCACAGAAACTCCAACCTGAGCCAACGTCTGATCCTCGCCTTGGCTTCAGATGCTTGAGATATTGGTTCCGATCTGCAGGGGGTACATGCCGTGCCCTCGGCCTGAAGCCCAAGTCTAGCTTGTGTTCTCAGACTTCTGTCCTCACACTCCTGGCCCAGAAGCTCTCAAGTTTGGCAATTCCGGACCCACAATGCAGCACTCTGCCTGCCCTCTAGAAAAAACATCTTGCCTAATGAGCTGCCCAGGAACCTAAAAGGGGGATAAACCTACACGGCACTCGACTGTACCCAAATTATATAGTCTAACCTGGTCACTAATGCACTGTCTGACACACCCTGAGCTAGAACCTCCTGACCAAAACCCAGGCAGATGAATGCACACTGAGCGTATGAGACCCACCATGGCCTTAGGTCGTCATCTCTTCCCAACTGCGATTTTTCAGGCTTCAGAACCTAGACCTTATCTCCAACCACCGCCCAGGGTTGAAAATGATGCAGAAATCAGAACACCTTCCCCATGGCAAGAGACCTTGTGATTGGCATGTTGTCCAAATCCAGTGTAGTTGAAACCAGTGTGGCCCATAAGGCCCCGCCCATGCTCGCAGGCCATATTGGTCACAACTCACATTGTGACCCTCAGCATGAGCCCAGTCCTCATGTCAGGCCTCTCAGTGGCTGGATGAAGAGACAGGATATTGGGCCTGCAATGCCCCTAGTCCCCAATTTTTAACCATAGTTTGGGTTGTCCCTTCACTCTTTCCCAAGGCTCTGCTTTGGAATTCCTCTTTTGTTCGGACACCTGAGTTAATAAACAGGAAAGGAAACCTCCCATCCCACAGATTGACGAAAAACAATTGGGACCGGGCCAAATCCACAGAGAGGAAGATTCGTCCATGGCCCATGAGACCTCCCCACATTCCACGGCCATTGTTGATATAAAATGCAGAGGCAAAACCTGATCAAGTGCCTCAGACTCGCTCTTTCCTCATATCCTGAAGAGTTCTTCTCATGGTTTGTAGATTGGGCCTGCATACCTACGTCCCCAAACCTGAGCTGAGTTTGTGTTTTTGGAATACTGTCCTCAAAGTCCTTTGCCACACACCCTCCAGGCTGGGTCCCCTGGAGCCACCCATTAGGACGGTGCCCTCTCAATCCATGGGAATTCTTCCCATCCATTGTCCAAAATCGTACAAATTAGGAGAACTCTCCAAAGTCCCCGAGGCCATCCCAATAGTGTAGGTTTCCGGGGACAAACAAGGGCGGTCTGACACCAGGTGAGCATCTACCTCCACTCATACCATACATGGATGTCCCCAGAGAAGGAGATTGAACCAGACAGTACGCTAGGCCATAATCAGATCCATGCTTTGGTTTACAGGCATGTCTCCTCAAAAGCCTGGATTCCAATACAAGCATAAGTGGTTTGCTGAGGCACCCATCAGAACAAATCTCGTCTCCACAAGGAAACTTGTGCATGGGATCTATGTCAAAAGCTTAGGAGAATACTACAGGGTCCCGGTGCCACCGCCCCATTCCAAGGCCCTCATGGACACAAACACACATTAGGCCCATTCTCAGGAAAGTCTATTTCAACTAAGCCACCCAGGTTGCTCCCGCAGAGTCATCCGATCTCAAATGTATTGTTGCTAGGAGACAATTGGAATGCGAGGCGGGCTTCCCTGGCATCCATCTTCCAACGGTGCACTGGAGTTAATCCATATGGGATGTCCTGGAGCTGCCCAACATGTCTCAATTGTCCCCAGAAGGAATCCTTGAAGGGGGCATCCCATAACTCCCAACATGGGAAAAACTCCATGGCCTTGAGATTCCGCTCCGTTCATGAAGGGGCAGTCATGCACAGAAACTCCAACCTGAGCCAACGTCTGATCCTCGCCGTGACTTCAGATGTATGAGATATTGGTTCAGATCTGCAGGGGGTACCTGCCGCGCCCTCGGCCTGATGTCCAAGTCAACTTGTGTTCTCAAACTTTTGTCCTACACTCCTGGCCGAGAAGACCGCAAGTTTGGCAATTCCGGACCCACAATGCAGCACTCTGCCTGCACTCTAGAAAAAATATCTTGCCTAATGAGCTGCCCAGGCACCTTTAATGTGGATAAACCTACACGGCACTCGACTGTACCCAAATTATATAGTCTAACCTGAGCTCTAATGCACTCTCTGACACAACCTGAGCCTGAACCTCCAGATCAACATCCAGGCAGCTGACCACACACTGAGCACATCAGAGCCGCCATGGCCTTAGGTCATCATCCCTACCCAACTGCGGTTTTCAGGCTTCAGAACCTAGTCCTTATCTCCAATCACTGCCCAGGGTTGAAAATGATGCAGAAATCACACCTTCCCCATGGAAAGAGACCTTGTGATTGGCATGTTGTCCAAAGTCCCGTGTAGTTGAAATTAGTGTGGCCCATGAGGCCCCGCCCATGCTCGCGGGCCACATAGGTCACAAACACACATTGTGACCCTCAGCCTGAACCGTGTCCTCAAGTAAGGGCACTCAGTGGCTGGATGAAGAGACAGCATATTGGGCGTGCCATGCCCCTAGGCCCCAATTTTTAACCATAGTTTGGTTTGTCCCTTCACTCTTCCCCAGGTCTCTGCTTTGGAATTCCTCTTTTGTTCGGACACTTGAGGTAATAAACCTGAAAGGAGACCTCCCATCCCACAGATTGACGAAAAACAATTGGGACCGGGCCAAAACCACAGAGAGGAAGATTCGTCCATAGCCCATGAGGCCTCCCCACATTCCACGGCCATCGTTGATACAAAATACAGATACAAAAGCCTGAGCAAGTGCCTCAGACTCGCTCTTTCTTCATATCCTGAAGATTTCTTCTCATGGTTTGTAGATTGGGCCTGCCATTCCTACGTCCCCAAACCTAAGCTGAGTTTGTGTTTTCAGACTTCTGTCCTCAAAATCCTGGGCCGCACACCCTCCAGGCTGGGGCCCCTGGAGCCACACATTAGGATTGTGCCTACCCAATCTATGGGAATTCTGCCCATTCCATTGTCCAAAATCGTACAAATTAGGAGAACTCTCCAAAGTCCCAGGGGCCATCCCAATAGTGTAGGACTCCGGGGACAAACAAGGGTGGTCTGACAACAGGTGAACATCTACCTCCACTCATTCCATAGATGGATATCCCCAGAGAAGAAGATTGAACCAGACAGGACCCTAGGCCATAATTGGATCCATTGCTTTGGTTTGCAGACATGTCTCCTCAAAAGCCTGGTATCCAATACGAGCATAAGGGGTTTCTGGAGGCACCAATCAAAACAAATCTAGTCTCCACAAGGAAACTTGTGCATGGGAGCTATATCAAAAGCTTAGGAGAATACTTAGGGTTCCGGAACCACCGCCCCATTCCAAGGCCCTAATGGACACAAACACACATTAGGCCCCATCCTCAGGAAAGTCCATTTCAACTCAGCCACCCCGGTTGCTCCCGCAGAGCCATCCGATTTCAACTGTCTTGTTGCTAGGAGACAATTGGTATGCGAGGCAGGCTTCCCTGGCATCCATCCTCCAACTGTGCTCTGCAGTCATTCCATATGGGATGTCCTGGAGCTGCCCGACAGGTCTCAATTGTCCCGCAGAAGGAATCCTTTAAGGGGGCATCCCACAACTCCCAACGTGGGAAAACCTCCAGGCCCTTGAGATTCCGCTCCGTTCATGAAGGATAGTCATGCACAGAAACTCCAACCTGAGCCAACGTCTGATACTCGCCGTGATTTCAGATGCTTGAGATATTGGTTCAGATCTGCAGGGGGTACCTGCAGTGCCCTCGGCCAGAAGCCCAAGTCGAGCTTGTGTTCTCAGACTTCTGTCCTCACACTCCTGGCCCAGAAGCCCTCAAGTTTGGCAATTCCGGACCCACAATGCAGCACTCTGCCTGCCCTCTAGAAAAAATATCTTCCCTAATGAGCTGCCTGGACACCTCAAATGAGGATAAACCTACAAGGCGCTCGAATGTACCCAAATTATATAGTCTAACCTGGGCACTAATGCACTGTCTGACACAACCTGAGCCAGAACCTCCTGACCAACACCCAGGCAGCTGACCACACAGTGAGCCTATCAGACCCGCCATGCCCTTAGGTGGTCATCTCTTCCCAACAGCGGTTTTTCAGGCTTCAGAACCTAGGCCTTATCTCCAACCACGGCCCATGGTTGAAAATGATGCAGAAATCAGAACACCCTTCCCATGGTTAGAGACCTTGTGATTGGCAAGTTGTCCAAAGTCCAGTGTAGTTGAAACCAGTGTGGCCCATGAGGCCCCGCCCATGCTCGCAAAACCACATTGGTCACAAACACACATTGTGACCCTCAGCCTGAGCCCAGTCCTCAAGTACGGCCTCTCAGTGGCTGGATGAAGAGACAGCATATTGGGCGTGCCATGCCCCTAGGCCCCAATTTTTAAACATAGTTTGGGTTGTCCCTTCACTCTTCCCCAGCGCTCTGTTTTGGAATTCCTCTTATGTTCGGACACCTGAGGTAATAAACCTGAAAGGAGACCTCCCATTCCACAGATTGACGAAAAACAATTGGGACTAGGCCAAATCCACAGAGAGGAAGATTCGTCCATGGGCCATGAGGCCTCCCCAAATTCCACGGCCATCATTGATACAAAATCCAAAGACAAAAGCCTGAGCAAGTACCTCAGACTCGCTCTTTCTTCATATCCTGAAGAGTTCTTCTCATGGTTTGTAGATTACGCCTGCCATACCTACGTCCCCAAACCTAAGCTGAGTTTCTGTTTTCAATCTTCTGTCCTCAAAGTCCTGTGCCACACACCCTCCAGGCTGGGGCGCCAGGAGCCACACATTAGTAGTGTGCCTACCCAATCCATGGGAATTCTGCCCATTCCATTGTCCCAAATCGTACAAATTAGGAGAACCCTCCAAAGTCCCCGAGGCCCTCCCAATAATGTATGTCTCCGGGGACAAACAGGCTGGTCTGACACCAGGTGATCATCTACCTCCACTCATTCCATGGATGGAGAACCCCAGAGAAGAAGATTGAACCAGACTGGACCCTAGGCCATAATCGGGTCCATTGCTTTGGTTTACAGGCATGTGTCCTCAAAAGCCTGGATTCCAATACCAGCATAAGGGGTTTCCTGAGGCACCCATCAGAAAAAATCTCGTCTCCACAAGGAAACTTTTGCATGGGAGCTATGTCAAAAGCTTAGGAGAATACTTCAGGGTCCCGGTGCCACCGCCCTAATCCAAGGCCCTCATGGACACAACACACATTAGGCCCCATCCTCAGAAAAATCCATTTCAACTCAGCCACCTTGGTTGCTCCCACAGAGCCACCGATCTCAACTCTATTGTTGCTAGGAGACAATTGTAATGCGAGGCGGGCTTCCCTGGCATCCATCCTCC
The DNA here is from genome assembly GCF_964662115.1 of Mustela nivalis. Classification (NCBI taxonomy): domain Eukaryota; kingdom Metazoa; phylum Chordata; class Mammalia; order Carnivora; family Mustelidae; genus Mustela; species Mustela nivalis. The sequence goes on along the minus strand of NW_028134262.1, from coordinate 46,552 downwards.
AACGGTGCTCTGGAGTCATTCCATATGGGATGTCCTGGAGCTGCCCAACAGGTCTCAATTGACCCACAGAAGGAATCCTTGAAGAGGGCATCCATAAACTCCCAACGTGGGAAAACCTCCATGGCCTTGAGATTCCTCTCCGTTCATGAAGGGGCAGGCATGCACAGAAACTCCAACCTGAGCCAACGTCTGATCCCCTCCTTGCCTCAGATGCTTGAGATATTGGTTCCGATCTGCAGGGGGTACATGCCGTGCCCTCGGCCTGAAGCCCAAGTCTAGCTTGTGTTCTCAGACTTCTGTCCTCACACTCCTGACCCAGAAGCTCTCAAGTTTGGCAATTCTGGACCCACAATGCAGCACTCTGCCTGCCCTCTAGAAAAAACATCTTGCCTAATGAGCTGCCCAGGAACCTAAAAGGGGGATAAACCTACACGGCACTCGACTGTACCCAAATTATATAGTCTAACCTGGTCACTAATGCACTGTCTGACACACCCTGAGCTAGAACCTCCTGACCAAAACCCAGGCAGATGAATGCACACGGAGCGTATGAGACCCACCATGGCCTTAGGTCGTCATCTCTTCCCAACTGCGATTTTTCAGGCTTCAGAACCTAGACCTTATCTCCAACCACCGCCCAGGGTTGAAAATGATGCAGAAATCAGAACACCTTCCCCATGGCAAGAGACCTTGTGATTGGCATGTTGTCCAAATCCAGTGTAGTTGAAACCAGTGTGGCCCATGAGGCCCCGCCCATGCTCACAGGCCATATTGGTCACAAACTCACATTGTGACCCTCAGCATGAGCCCAGTCCTCAAGTCAGGCCTCTCAGTGGCTGGATGAAGAGACAGCATATTGGGCCTGCTTGCCCCTAGTCCCCAATTTTTAACCATAGTTTGGGTTGTCCCTTCACTCTTTCCCAAGGCTCTGCTTTGGAATTCCTCTTTTGTTCGGACACCTGAGTTAATAAACAGGAAAGGAAACCTCCCATCCCACAGATTGACGAAAAACAATTGGGTCCGGGCCAAATTCACAGAGAGGAAGATTCGTCCATGGCCCATGAGGCCTCCCCACATTCCACGGCCATCGTTGATATAAAATGCAGAGGCAAAACCTGATCAAGTGCCTCAGACTCGCTCTTTCTTCATATCCTGAAGAGTTCTTCTCATGGTTTGTAGATTGGGCCTGCATACCTACGTCCCCAAACCTGAGCTGAGTTTGTGTTTTTAGAATACTGTCCTCAAAGTCCTTTCCCACACACCCTCCAGGCTGGGTCCCCTGGAGCCACCCATTAGGACTGTGCCCTCTCAATCCATGGGAATTCTTCCCATCCATTGTCCAAAATCGTACAAATTAGGAGAACTCTCCAAAGTCCCCGAGGCCATCCCAATAGTGTAGGTTTCCGGGGACAAACAAGGGCGGTCTGACACCAGGTGAGCATCTACCTCCACTCATACCATACATGGATGTCCCCAGAGAAGAAGATTGAACCAGACAGTACGCTAGGCCATAATCAGATCCATTGCTTTGGTTTACAGGCATGTCTCCTCAAAAGCCTGGATTCCAATACAAGCATAAGTGGTTTGCTGAGGCACCCATCAGAACAAATCTCATCTCCACAAGGAAACTTGTGCATGGGATCTATGTCAAAAGCTTAGGAGAATACTACAGGGTCCCGGTGCCACCGCCCCATTCCAAGGCCCTCATGGACACAAACACACATTAGGCCCCATTCTCAGGAAAGTCTATTTCAACTAAGCCACCCAGGTTGCTCCCGCAGAGTCATCCGATCTCAAATGTATTGTTCCTAGGAGACAATTGGAATGCGAGGCGGGCTTCACTGGCATCCATCTTCCAACGGTGCTCTGGAGTTAATCCATATGGGATGTCCTGGAGCTGCCCAACATGTCTCAATTGTCCCCAGAAGGAATCCTTGAAGGGGGCATCCCATAACTCCCAACATGGGAAAAACTCCATGGCCTTGAGATTCCGCTCCGTTCATGAAGGGGCAGTCATGCACAGAAACTCCAACCTAAGCCAACGTCTGATCCTCGCCGTGACTTCAGATGTATGAGATATTGGTTCAGATCTGTAGGCGGTACCTGCCGCGCCCTCGGCCTGATGTCCAAGTCAACTTGTGTTCTCAAACTTTTGTCCTCACACTCCTGGCCGAGAAGACCGCAAGTTTGGCAATACCGGACCCACAATGCAGCACTCTGCCTGCACTCTAGAAAAAATATCTTGCCTAATGAGCTGCCCAGGCACCTCAAATGTGGATAAACCTACACGGCACTCGACTGTACCCAAATTATATAGTGAAACCTGAGCTCTAATGCACTCTATGACACAACCTGAGCCTGAACCTCCAGATCAACATCCAGGCAGCTGACCACACACTGAGCACATCAAGCCGCCATGGCCTTAGGTCATCATCTCTACCCAACTGCGGTTTTCAGGCTTCAGAACCTAGTCCTTATCTCCAATCACTGCCCAGGGTTGAAAATGATGCAGAAATCACACCTTCCCCATGGAAAGAGACCTTGTGATTGGCATGTTGTCCAAAGTCCCGTGTAGTTGAAATTAGTGTGGCCCATGAGGCCCCGCCCATGCTCGCGGGCCACATTGGTCACAAACACACATTGTGACCCTCAGCCTGAGCCGAGACCTCAAGTAAGGCCTCTCAGTGGCTGGATGAAGAGACAGCATATTGGGCGTGCCATGCCCCTAGGCCCCAATATTTAACCATAGTTTGGTTTGTCCCTTCACTCTTCCCCAGGTCTCTGCTTTGGAATTCCTCTTTTGTTCGGACACTTGAGGTAATAAACCTGAAAGGAGACCTCCCATCCCACAGATTGACGAAAAACAATTGGGACTGGGCCAAAACCACAGAGAGGAAGATTCGTCCATGGCCCATGAGGCCTCCCCACATTCCACGGCCATCGTTGATACAAAATACAGATACAAAAGCCTGAGCAAGTGCCTCAGACTCGATCTTTCTTCATATCCTGAAGAGTTCTTCTCATGGTTTGTAGATTGGGCCTGCCATTCCTACGTCCCCAAACCTAAGCTGAGTTTGTGTTTTCAGACTTCTGTCCTCAAAGTCCTGGGCCAAACACCCTCCAGGCTGGGGCCCCTGGAGCCACACATTAGGACTGTGCCTACCCAATCTATGGGAATTCTGCCCATTCCATTGTCCAAAATCGTACAAATTAGGAGAACTCTCCAAAGTCCCAGGGGCCATCCCAATAGTGTAGGACTCCGGGGACAAACAAGGGTGGTCTGACAACAGGTGAACATCTACCTCCACTCATTCCATAGATGGATATCCCCAGAGAAGAAGATTGAACCAGACAGGACCCTAGGCCATAATTGGATCCATTGCTTTGGTTTGCAGGCATGTCTCCTCAAAAGCCTGGTATCCAATACGAGCATAAGGGGTTTCTGGAGGCACCCATCAAAACAAATCTAGTCTCCACAAGGAAACTTGTGCATGGGAGCTATATCAAAAGCTTAGGGGAATACTTAGGGTCCCGGAACCACCGCCCCATTCCAAGGCCCTAATGGACACAAACACACATTAGGCCCCATCCTCAGGAAAGTCCATTTCAACTCAGCCACCCCGGTTGCTCCCGCAGAGCCATCCGATTTCAACTGTCTTGTTGCTAGGAGACAATTGGAATGCGAGGCAGGCTTCCCTGGCATCCATCCTCCAACTGTGCTCTGCAGTCATTCCATATGGGATGTCCTAGAGCTGCCCGACAGGTCTCAATTGTCCCGCAGAAGGAATCCTTTAAGGGGGCATCCCACAACTCCCAACGTGGGAAAACCTCCAGGCCCTTGAGATTCCGCTCCGTTCATGAAGGATAGTCATGCACAGAAACTCCAACCTGAGCCAACGTCTGATACTCGCCGTGATTTCAGATGCTTGAGATATTGGTTCAGATCTGCAGGGGGTACCTGCAGTGCCCTCGGCCAGAAGCCCAAGTCGAGCTTGTGTTCTCAGACTTCTGTCCTCACACTCCTGGCCCAGAAGCCCTCAAGTTTGGCAATTCCGGACCCACAATGCAGCACTCTGCCTGCCCTCTAGAAAAAATATCTTCCCTAATGAGCTGCCTGGACACCTCAAATGAGGATAAACCTACAAGGCACTCGAATGTACCCAAATTATATAGTCTAACCTGGGCACTAATGCACTGTCTGACACAACCTGAGCCAGAACCTCCTGACCAACACCCAGGCAGCTGACCACACAGTGAGCCTATCAGACCCGCCATGCCCTTAGGTGGTCATCTCTTCCCAACAGCGGTTTTTCGGGCTTCAGAACCTAGGCCTTATCTCCAACCACGGCCCATGGTTGAAAATGATGCAGAAATCAGAACACCCTTCCCATGGTTAGAGACCTTGTGATTGGCAAGTTGTCCAAAGTCCAGTGTAGTTGAAACCAGTGTGGCCCATGAGGCCCCGCCCATGCTCGCAAAACCACATTGGTCACAAACACACATTGTGACCCTCAGCCTGAGCCCAGTCCTCAAGTACGGCCTCTCAGTGGCTGGATGAAGAGACAGCATATTGGGCGTGCCATGCCCCTAGGCCCCAATTTTTAAACATAGTTTGGGTTGTCCCTTCACTCTTCCCCAGCGCTCTGTTTTGGAATTCCTCTTATGTTCGGACACCTGAGGTAATAAACCTGAAAGGAGACCTCCCATTCCACAGATTGACGAAAAACAATTGGGACTGGGCCAAATCCACAGAGAGGAAGATTCGTCCATGGGCCATGAGGCCTCCCCAAATTCCACGGCCATCATTGATACAAAATCCAAAGACAAAAGCCTGAGCAAGTACCTCAGACTCGCTCTTTCTTCATATCCTGAAGAGTTCTTCTCATGGTTTGTAGATTACGCCTGCCATACCTACGTCCCCAAACCTAAGCTGAGTTTCTGTTTTCAATCTTCTGTCCTCAAAGTCCTGGGCCACACACCCTCCAGGATGGGGCGCCAGGAGCCACACATTAGTACTGTGCCTACCCAATCCATGGGAATTCTGCCCATTCCATTGTCCCAAATCGTACAAATTAGGAGAACCCTCCAAAGTCCCCGAGGCCCTCCCAATAATGTATGTCTCCGGGGACAAACAGGCCGGTCTGACACCAGGTGATCATCTACCTCCACACATTCCATGGATGGAGAACCCCAGAGAAGAAGATTGAACCAGACAGGACCCTAGGCCATAATCGGGTCCATTGCTTTGGTTTACAGGCATGTGTCCTCAAAAGCCTGGATTCCAATACCAGCATAAGGGGTTTCCTGAGGCACCCATCAGAAAAAATCTCGTCTCCACAAGGAAACTTTTGCATGGGAGCTATGTCAAAAGCTTAGGAGAATACTTCAGGGTCCCGGTGCCACCGCCCTAATCCAAGGCCCTCATGGACACAACACATATTAGGCCCCATCCTCAGGAAAATCCATTTCAACTCAGCCACCTCGGTTGCTCCCACAGAGCCACCGATCTCAACGCTATTGTTGCTAGGAAACAATTGTAATGCGAGGCGGTCTTCCCTGGCATCCATCCTCCAACGGTGCTCTGGAGTCATTCCATATGGGATGTCCTGGAGCTGCCCAACAGGTCTCAATTGTCCCACAGAAGGAATCCTTGAAGAGGGCATCCATAAACTCCCAACGTGGGAAAACCTCCATGGCCTTGAGATTCCTCTCCGTTCATGAAGGGGCAGGCATGCACAGAAACTCCAACCTGAGCCAACGTCTGATCCTCGCCTTGGCTTCAGATGCTTGAGATATTGGTTCCGATCTGCAGGGGGTACATGCCGTGCCCTCGGCCTGAAGCCCAAGTCTAGCTTGTGTTCTCAGACTTCTGTCCTCACACTCCTGGCCCAGAAGCTCTCAAGTTTGGCAATTCCGGACCCACAATGCAGCACTCTGCCTGCCCTCTAGAAAAAACATCTTGCCTAATGAGCTGCCCAGGAACCTAAAAGGGGGATAAACCTACACGGCACTCGACTGTACCCAAATTATATAGTCTAACCTGGTCACTAATGCACTGTCTGACACACCCTGAGCTAGAACCTCCTGACCAAAACCCAGGCAGATGAATGCACACTGAGCGTATGAGACCCACCATGGCCTTAGGTCGTCATCTCTTCCCAACTGCGATTTTTCAGGCTTCAGAACCTAGACCTTATCTCCAACCACCGCCCAGGGTTGAAAATGATGCAGAAATCAGAACACCTTCCCCATGGCAAGAGACCTTGTGATTGGCATGTTGTCCAAATCCAGTGTAGTTGAAACCAGTGTGGCCCATGAGGCCCCGCCCATGCTCGCAGGCCATATTGGTCACAAACTCACATTGTGACCCTCAGCATGAGCCCAGTCCTCATGTCAGGCCTCTCAGTGGCTGGATGAAGAGACAGCATATTGGGCCTGCCATGCCCCTAGTCCCCAATTTTTAACCATAGTTTGGGTTGTCCCTTCACTCTTTCCCAAGGCTCTGCTTTGGAATTCCTCTTTTGTTCAGACACCTGAGTTAATAAACAGGAAAGGAGACCTCCCATCCCACAGATTGACGAAAAACAATTGGGACCGGGCCAAATCCACAGAGAGGAAGATTCGTCCATGGCCCATGAGGCCTTCCCACATTCCACGGCCATCGTTGATATAAAATGCAGAGGCAAAACCTGATCAAGTGCCTCAGACTCGCTCTTTCTTCATATCCTGAAGAGTTCTTCTCATGGTTTGTAGATTGGGCATGCATACCTACGTCCCCAAACCTGAGCTGAGTTTGTGTTTTTAGAATACTGTCCTCAAAGTCCTTTGCCACACACCCTCCAGGCTGGGTCCCCTGGAGCCACCCATTAGGACTGTGCCTACTCAATCCATGGGAATTCTTCCCATCCATTGTCCAAAATCGTACAAATTAGGAGAACTCTCCAAAGTCCCCGAGGCCATCCCAATTGTGTAGGTTTCCGGGGACAAACAAGGGCGGTCTGACACCAGGTGAGCATCTACCTCCACTCATACCATACATGGAAGTCCCCAGAGAAGAAGATTGAACCAGAGAGTACGCTAGGCCCTAATCAGATCCATTGCTTTGGTTTACAGGCATGTCTCCTCAAAAGCCTGGATTCCAATACAAGCATAAGTGGTTTGCTGAGGCACCCATCAGAACAAATCTCGTCTCCACAAGGAAACTTGTGCATGGGATCTATGTCAAAAGCTTAGGAGAATACTACAGGGTCCCGGTGCCACCGCCCCATTCCAAGGCCCTCATGGACACAAACACACATTAGGCCCCATTCTCAGGAAAGTCTATTTCAACTAAGCCACCCAGGTTGCTCCCGAAGAGTCATCCGATCTCAAATGTATTGTTGCTAGGAGACAATTGGAATGCGAGGCGGGCTTCCCTGGCATCCATCTTCCAACGGTGCTCTGGAGTTAATCCATATGGGATGTCCTGGAGCTGCCCAACATGTCTCAATTGTCCCCAGAAGGAATCCTTGAAGGGGGCATCCCATAACTCCCAACATGTGAAAAACTCCATGGCCTTGAGATTCCGCTCCGTTCATGAAGGGGCAGTCATGCACAGAAACTCCAACCTGAGCCAACGTCTGATCCTCGCCGTGACTTCAGATGTATGAGATATTGGTTCAGATCTGCAGGGGGTACCTGCCGCGCCCTCGGCCTGATGTCCAAGTCAACTTGTGTTCTCAAACTTTTGTCCTCACACTCCTGGCCGAGAAGACCGCAAGTTTGGCAATTCCGGACCCACAATGCAGCACTCTGCCTGCACTCTAGAAAAAATATCTTGCCTAATGAGCTGCCCAGGCACCTCAAATGTGGATAAACCTACACGGCACTCGACTGTACCTAAATTACATAGTCTAACCTGAGCTCTAATGCACTCTCTGACACAACCTGAGCCTGAACCTCCAGATCAACATCCAGGCAGCTGACCACACACTGAGCACATCAGAGCCGCCATGGCCTCAGTTCATCATCTCTACCCAACTGCGGTTTTCAGGCTTCAGAACCTAGTCCTTATCTCCAATCACTGCCCAGGGTTGAAAATGATGCAGAAATCACACCTTCCCCATGGAAAGAGACCTTGTGATTGGCATGTTGTCCAAAGTCCCGAGTAGTTGAAATTAGTGTGGCCCATGAGGCCCCTCCCATGCTCGTGGGCCACATTGGTCACAAACACACATTGTGACCATCAGCCTGAACCGAGTCCTCATAAGGCCTCTCAGTGGCTGGATGAAGAGACAGCATATTGGGCGCCCATGCCCCTAGGCCCCAATTTTTAACCATAGTTTGGGTTGTCCCTTCACTCTTCCCCAGGTCTCTGCTTTGGAATTCCTCTTTTGTTCGGACACTTGAGGTAATAAACCTGAAAGGAGACCTCCCATCCCACAGATTGACGAAAAACAATTGGGACTGGGCCAAAACCACAGAGAGGAAGATTCGTCCATAGCCCATGAGGCCTCCCCACATTCCACGGCCATTGTTGATACAAAATACAGATACTAAAGCCTGAGCAAGTGCCTCAGACTCGCTCTTTCTTCATATCCTGAAGAGTTCTTCTCATGGTTTGTAGATTGGGCCTGCCATTCCTACGTCCGCAAACCTAAGCTGAGTTTGTGTTTTCAGACTTCTGTCCTCAAAGTCCTGGGCCAAACACCCTCCAGGCTGGGGCCCCTGGAGCCACACATTAGGACTCTGCCTACCCAATCTATGGGAATTCTGCCCATTCCATTGTCCAAAATCGTACAAATTCGGAGAACGCTCCAAAGTCCCAGGGGCCATCCCAATAGTGTAGGACTCCGGGGACAAACAAGGGTGGTCTGACAACAGGTGAGCATCTACCTCCAATCATTCCATAGATGGATATCCCCAGAGAAGAAGATTGAACCAGACAGGACCCTAGGCCATAATTGGATCCATTGCTTTGGTTTGCAGGCATGTCTCCTCAAAAGCCTGGTATCCAATACGAGCATAAGGGGTTTCCGGAGGCACCCATCAAAACAAATCTAGTCTCCACAAGGAAACTTGTGCATGGGAGCTATGTCAAAAGCTTAGGAGAAAACTTAGGGTCCCGGTGCCACCGCCCCATTCCAAGGCCCTAATGGACACAAACACACATTAGGCCCCATCCTCAGGAAAGTCCATTTCAACTCAGCCACCCCGGTTGCTCCCGCAGAGCCATCCGATTTCAACTGTCTTGTTGCTAGGAGACAATTGGAATGCGAGGCAGGCTTCCCTGGCATCCATCCTCCAACTGTGCTCTGCAGTCATTCCATATGGGATGTCCTGGAGCTGCCCGACAGGTCTCAATTGTCCCGCCGAAGGAATCCTTGAAGGGGGCATCCCACAACTCCCAACGTGGGAAAACCTCCAGGCCCTTGAGATTCCGCTCCGTTCATGAAGGATAGTCATGCACAGAAACTCCAACCTGAGCCAACGTCTGATACTCGCCGTGATTTCAGATGCTTGAGATATTGGTTCAGATCTGCAGGGGGTACCTGCAGTGCCCTCGGCCAGAAGCCCAAGTCGAGCTTGTGTTCTCAGACTTCTGTCCTCACACTCCTGGCCCAGAAGCCCTCAAGTTTGGTAATTCCGGACCCACAATGCAGCACTCTGCCTGCCCTCTAGAAAAAATATCTTCCCTAATGAGCTGCCTGGACACCTCAAATGAGGATAAACCTACAAGGCACTCGAATGTACCCAAATTATATAGTCTAACCTGGGCACTAATGCACTGTCTGACACAACCTGAGCCAGAACCTCCTGACCAACACCCAGGCAGCTGACCACACACAGTGAGCCTATCAGACCCGCCATGGCCTTAGGTGGTCATCTCTTCCCAACAGCGGTTTTTCGGGCTTCAGAACCTAGGCCTTATCTCCAACCACGGCCCATGGTTGAAAATGATGCAGAAATCAGAACACCCTTCCCATGGTTAGAGACCTTGTGATTGGCAAGTTGTCCAAAGTCCAGTGTAGTTGAAACCAGTGTGGCCCATGAGGCCCCGCCCATGCTCGCAAAACCACATTGGTCACAAACACACATTGTGACCCTCAGCCTGAGCCCAGTCCTCAAGTACGGCCTCTCAGTGGCTGGATGAAGAGACAGCATATTGGGCGTGCCATGCCCCTAGGCCCCAATTTTTAAACATAGTTTGGGTTGTCACTTCACTCTTCCCCAGCGCTCTGTTTTGGAATTCCGCTTATGTTCGGACACCTGAGGTAATAAACCTGAAAGGAGACCTCCCATTCCACAATTGATGAAAAACAATTGGGACTGGGCCAAATCCACAGAGAGGAAGATTCGTCCATGGGCCACGAGGCCTCCCCAAATTCCACGGCCATCATTGATACAAAATCCAAAGACAAAAGCCTGAGCAAGTACCTCAGACTCGCTCTTTCTTCATATCCTGAAGAGTTCTTCTCATGGTTTGTAGATTACGCCTGCCATACCTACGTCCCCAAACCTAAGCTGAGTTTCTGTTTTCAATCTTCTGTCCTCAAAGTCCTGGGCCACACACCCTCCAGGCTGGGGCGCCAGGAGCCACACATTAGTACTGTGCCTACCCAATCCATGGGAATTCTGCCCATTCCATTGTCCCAAATCGTACAAATTAGGAGAACCCTCCAAAGTCCCCGAGGCCCTCCCAATAGTGTATGTCTCCCGGGACAAACAGGGCGGTCTGACACCAGGTGATCATCTACCTCCACTCATTCCATAGATGGAGAACCTCAGAGAAGAAGATTGAACCAGACAGGACCCTAGGCCATAATCGGGTCCATTGCTTTGGTTTACAGGCATGTGTCCTCAAAAGCCTGGATTCCATAACAGCATAAGGGGTTTCCTGAGGCACCCATCAGAAAAAATCTCGTCTCCACAAGGAAACTTTTGCATGGGAGCTATGTCAAAAGCTTAGGAGAATACTTCAGGGTCCCGGTGCCACCGCCCTAATCCAAGGCCCTCATGGACACAACACACATTAGGCCCCATCCTCAGGAAAATCCATTTCAACTCAGCCACCTCGGTTGCTCCCACAGAGCCACCGATCTCAACTCTATTGTTGCTAGGAGACATTTGTAATGCGAGGCGGGCTCCCTGGCATCCATCCTCCAACGGTGCTCTGGAGTCATTCCATATGGGATGTCCTGGAGCTGCCCAACAGGTCTCAATTGTCCCACAGAAGGAATCCTTTAAGAGGGCATTCATAAACTCCCAACGTGGGAAAACCTCCATGGCCTTGAGATTCCTCTCCGTTCATGAAGGGGCAGTTATGCTCAGAAACTCCAACCTGAGCCAACGTCTGATCCTCGCCTTGGCTTCAGATGCTTGAGATATTGGTTCCAATCTGCAGGGGGTACATGCCGTGCCCTCGGCCTGAAGCCCAAGTCTAGCTTGTGTTCTCAGACTTCTGTCCTCACACTCCTGGCCCAGAAGCTCTCAAGTTTGGCAATTCCGGACCCACAATGCAGCACTCTGCCTGCCCTCTAGAAAAAACATCTTGCCTAATGAGCTGCCCAGGAACCTAAAAGGGGGATAAACCTACACGGCACTCGACTGTACCCAAATTATATAGTCTAACCTGGTCACTAATGCACTGTCTGACACACCCTGAGCTAGAACCTCCTGACCAAAACCCAGGCAGATGAATGCACACTGAGCGTATGAGACCCACCATGGCCTTAGGTCGTCATCTCTTCCCAACTGTGATTTTTCAGGCTTCAGCACCTAGACCTTATCTCCAACCACTGCCCAGGGTTGAAAATGATGCAGAAATCAAAACACCTTCCCCATGGCAAGAGACCTTGTGATTGGCATGTTGTCCAAAGTCCAGTGTAGTTGAAACCAGTGTGGCCCATGAGGCCCCGCCCATGCTCGCGGGCCACATTGGTCACAAACTCACATTGTGACCCTCAGCATGAGCCCAGTCCTCAAGTCAGGCCTCTCAGTGGCTGGATGAAGAGACAGCATATTGGGCCTGCCATGCCCCTAGTCCCCAATTTTTAACCATAGTTTGGGTTGTCCCTTCACTCTTTCCCAAGGCTCTGCTTTGGAATTCCTCTTTTGTTCGGACACCTGAGTTAATAAACAGGAAAGGAGACCTCCCATCCCACAGATTGATGAAAAACAATTGGGACCGGGCCAAATCCACAGAGAGGAAGATTCGTCCATGGCCCATGAGGCCTCCCCACATTCCACGGCCATCGTTGATATAAAATGCAGAGGCAAAACCTGATCAAGTGCCTCAGACTCGCTCTTTCTTCATATCCTGAAGAGTTCTTCTCATGGTTTGTAGATTGGGCCTGCATACCTACGTCCCCAAACCTGAGCTGAGTTTGTGTTTTTAGAATACTGTCCTCAAAGTCCTTTGCCACACACCCTCCAGGCTGGGTCCCCTGGAGCCACACATTAGGACTGTGCCTACTCAATCCATGGGAATTCTTCCCATCCATTGTCCAAAATCGTACAAATTAGGAGAACTCTCCAAATCCCCGAGGCTATCCCAATAGTGTAGGTTTCCGGGGACAAACAAGGGCGGTCTGACACCAGGTGAGCATCTACCTCCACTCATACCATACATGGATGTCCCCAGATAAGAAGATTGAACCAGACAGTACGCTAGGCCATAATCGGATCCATTGCTTTGGTTTACAGGCATGTCTCCTCAAAAGCCTGGATTCCAATACAAGCATAAGTGGTTTGCTGAGGCACCCATCAGAACAAATCTCGTCTCCACAAGGAAACTTGTGCATGGGATCTATGTCAAAAGCTTAGGAGAATACTACAGGGTCCCTGTGCCACCGCCCCATTCCAAGGCCCTCATGGACACAAACACACATTAGGCCCCATTCTCAGGAAAGTCTATTTCAACTAAGCCACCCAGGTTGCTCCCGCAGAGTCATCCGATCTCAAATGTATTGTTGCTAGGAGACAATTGGAATGCGAGGCGGGCTTCCCTGGCATCCATCTTCCAACGGTGCTCTGGAGTTAATCCATATGGGATGTCCTGGAGCTGCCCAACATGTCTCAATTGTCCCCAGAAGAAATCCTTGAAGGGGGCATTCCACAACTCCCAACATGTGAAAAACTCCATGGCCTTGAGTTTCCGCTCCGTTCATGAAGGGGCAGTCATGCACAGAAACTCCAAACTGAGCCAACGTCTGATCCTCGCCGTTACTTCAGATGTATGAGATATTGGTTCAGATCTGCAGGGGGTACCTGCCGCGCCCTCGGCCTGATGTCCAAGTCAACTTGTGTTCTCAAAATTTGTCCTCACACTCCTGGCCGAGAAGACCGCATGTTTGGCAATTCCGGACCCACAATGCAGCACTCTGCCTGCCCTCTAGAAAAAATATCTTGCCTAATGAGCTGCCCAGGCACCTCAAATGTGGATAAACCTACACGGCACTCGACTGTACCCAAATTATATAGTCTAACCTGAGCTCTAATGCACTCTCTGACACAACCTGAGCCTGAACCTCCAGATCAACATCCAGGCAGCTGACCACACACTGAGCACATCAGAGCCTCCATGGCCTTAGGTCATCATCTCTACCCAACTGCGGTTTTCAGGCTTCAGAACCTAGTCCTTATCTCCAATCACTGCCCAGGGTTGAAAATGACGCAGAAATCACACCTTACCCATGGAAAGAGACCTTGTGATTGGCATGTTGTCCAAATCCCGTGTAGTTGAAATTAGTGTGGCCCATGAGGCCCCGCCCATGCTCGCGGGCCACATTGGTCACAAACACACATTGTGACCCTCAGCCTGAGCCGAGTCTTCAAGTAAGGCCTCTCAGTGGCTGGATGAAGAGACAGCATATTGGGCGTGCCATGCCCCTAGGCCCCAATTTTTAACCCTAGTTTGGGTTGTCCCTTCACTCTTCCCCAGGGCTCTGCTTTGGAATTCCTCTTTTGTTCGGATAACTGATGTAATAAACCCAAAAGGAGACCCTCCATCGCACAGATTGACGAAAAACAATTGGGACCGTGCCAAATCCACAAAGAGGAAGATTAGTCCATGGCCCATGAGGCCTCCCCACATTCCATGGCTACCGTTGATAAAAATCCAGAGACAAAATCCTGAGCAAGCGCCTAAGACTCGATCTTTCTTCATTTCCTGAAAAGTTCTTCTCATGGATTGTATATTGGACCTGCCATACCTACATCCCCAAACCTAAGCTGTGTTTGTGTATTCTGACTTCAGTCCTCAATGTCCTGGGCCAGACACCCTCCAGGCTGGGGCCCCTGGAGCCACACATTAGGACTGTGCCTACCAAATACATGGGAATTCTGCCTACTCCATTTTCCAAATTCGTAGAAATTAGGAGAACTCTCCAAAGTCCCCGAGGCCATCCCAATAGTGTAGGTCTCCGGGGACAAACAAGTGCGGTCTGACACCAGGGGAGCATCTACCTCCACTCATTCCATAGATGGATATCCCCTGAGAAGAAGATTGAACCAGACAGGACCCTAGGCCATAATCGCATCCATTGCTTTTGTTTACAGGCATGTCTCCTCAAAGCCTGGATTCCAATACCAGCATAGGGGGTTTACTGAGGCACCCATCAGAACAAATCCCGTCTCCACAAGGAAACCTGTGCTTGGGAGCTATGTAAAAGCTTAGGAGAATACTTCAGGGTCCCGAATCAACCGCCCCATTCCAAGGCCATCATGGACACAAACACACATTAGGCCCCATCCTCAGGAAAGTCCATTTCAACTCAGCCACCCCGGTTGCTCCCACATAGCCATCCGATCTCAACTGTCTTGTTGCTAGGAGACAATTGGAATGCAAGGCGGCTTCCCTGGCATCCATCCTCCAAGGGTGCTCTGGAGTCATTCCATATGGGATGTCCTGGACCTGCCCAACAGGTGTCAATTGTCCAGCAGAAGGAATCCTTGAAGGGGGCATCCCACAACTCCCAACGTGGGAAAACCTTCATAGACTTGAGATTTTGCTCCGTTCAAGAAGGGGCAATCCTGCACACAAACTCCAACCTGAGCCAACGTCTAATCCTCGCCGTGACTTCAGATGCATGAGATATTGGTTCAGATCTGCAAGGGGTACCTGCCGTGCCCTCGGCCCGAAGCCCAAGTCTAGCTTGTGTTCTCAGACTTCTGTCCTCACCCTCCTGGCCCAGAAGCCCTCAAGTTTGGCAATTCCGGACCCACAATACAGTACTCTTCCTGCCCTCTAGAAAAAATATCTTGCCTAATGAGCTGCCCAGGCACCTCAATGAGGATAAACCTACACGGCACTCGACTGTACCCAAATTATATAGTTTAACCTGAGCTCTAATGCACTCTCTGACACAAACTGAGCCCAAACCTCCTGACCAACACCCAGCCAGCTGACCACACAGTGAGCACATCAGACCCGCCATGGCCTAGGTCATCATCTCATCCCAATTGCGGTTTTCAGGCTTCAGAACTAGACCTTATCTCAAAACACTGCCCAGGGTTGAAAATGTTGCAGAAATCAGAACTCCTTCCCCATGGCAAGAGACCTTGTGATTGGCATGTTGTCCAAAGTTCAGTGTAGTTGAAACCAGTGTGGCCCATGAGGCCCCGCCCATGCTCACAGGCCAAATTGGTCACAAACACACATTGTGGCCCTCAGCCTGAGCCGAGTCCTCAAGTAAGGCCTCTCAGTGTCTGGATGAAGAGAAAGCTATTGGGCCTGACATGCCCCTAGGCTCCAATATTTAACCATAGTTTGGGTTGTCCCTTCACTCTTCCCCAGGGCTCTGCTTTGGAATTCTTCTTTGTTTGGGACACGTTAGATAACAAACCCGAAAGGAGACATCCATCCCACAGATTGACAGAAAACAAATGGGACCGGGCCAAATCCACAGAGAGGAAGATTCATCCATGGCGCATGAGGCCTCCACACATACCACGGCATTCGTTGAATCAAAATCCAGAGACAAAAGCCTGAGCAAGGGCCTCAGACTCTATCTTTCTTCATTTCTTGAAGAGTTCTTCTCATGGTTTGTAGATTGGGCCTGCCATCCCTACGTCCCCATGCTTAAGCTGAGTTTGTGTTTTCAGACTTCTGTCCTCAAAGTCATGAGCCACACCCCTACAGGCTGGGTCCCCTGGAGCCACAAATAGGACTGTGCCTACCCAATCCATGAGACTTCTGCCCATTCCATTTTCCAAAATCGTACAAATTAGGAGTAACCTCCAAATTCCGAGGCCATCTCAATTGTGTAGGTCTCCGGGGAAAAACAAGGGCGGTGTGATACCAGCTGAGCACCTACTTCCACTCATACCATAGATGGATATACCCAGAGAAGAAGATTGAACCAGACAGTACGCTAGGCCATAATCGGATCCATTGCTTTGGTTTACAGGCATGTCTCCTCAAAATCCTGGATTCCAATACAAGCATAAGTGGTTTGCTGAGGCACCCATCAGAACAAATCTCGTCTCCACAAGGAAACTTGTGCATGGGATCTATGTCAAAAGCTTAGGAGAATACTTCAGGGTCCCGGTGCCACAGCCCCATTCCAAGGCCCTCATGGACACAAACACACATTAGGCCCCATTCTCAGGAAAGTCTATTTCAACTAAGCCACCCCGGTTGCTCCCGCAGAGTCATCCGATCTCAACTGTATTGTTGCTAGGAGACAATTGGAATGCGAGGCTGGCTTCCCTGGCATCCATCTTCCAACGGTGCTCTGGAGTTAATCCATATGGGATGTCCTGGAGCTGCCCAACATGTCTCAATTGTCCCCCAAAAGGAATCCTTGAAGGGGGCATCCCACAACTCCCAACATGGGAAAACCTCCATGGCCTTGAGATTCCGCTCCGTTAAAAAGGGGCAGTCATGCACAGAAACTCCAACCTGAGCCAACGTCTGATCCTCGCCGTGACTTCAGATGTATGAGATATTGGTTCAGATCTGCAGGGGGACCTGCCGTGCCCTCGGCCTGATGTCCAAGTCAACTTGTGTTCTCAAACTTTTGTCCTCACACTCCTGGCCGAGAATACCGCAAGTTTGGCAATTCCGGACCCACAATGCAGCACTCTGCCTGCACTCTAGATAAAATATCTTTCCTAATAGGCTGCCCAGGCACCGCAAATTTGGATAAACCTACACGGCACTCGACTGTACCCAAATTATATAGTCTAACCTGAGCTCTAATGCACTCTCTGACAAAACCTGAGCCTGAACCTCCAGATCAACATCCAGGCAGCTGACCACACACTGAGCACATCAGAGCCGCCATGGCCTTAGGTCATCATCTCTACCCAACTGCGGTTTTCAGGCTTCAGAACCTAGACCTTATCTCCAACCACTGCCCAGGGTTGAAAATGATGCAGAAATCACACCTTCCCCATGGAAAGAGACCTGTGATTGGCATGTTGTCCAAAGTCCCGTGTAGTTGAAATCAGTGTGGCCCATGAGGCCCCGCCCATGCTCGTGGGCCACATTGGTCATAAACACACATTGTGACCCTCAGCCTGAGCCGAGTCCTCAAGTAAGTCCACTCAGTGGCTGGATGAAGAGACAGCATATTGGGCGTGCCATGCCCCTAGGCCCCAATTTTTAACCCTAGTTTGGGTTGTCCCTTCACTCTTCCCCAAGGCTCTGCTTTGGAATTCCTCTTTTGGTGGGACACCTGAGGTAATAAACCTGAAAGGAGACCTCCCATCCCACACATTGACGAAAAACAATTGGGACCGAAGCATATCCACAGAGAGGAAGATTCATCCATGACCCATGAGGTCTCCCCACATTCCACGGCCACCGTTGATACAAAATCCAGAGACAAAATCCTGAGCAAGCGCCTAAGACTCGTTCTTTCTTCATTTCCTGAAAAGTTCTTCTCATGGTTAGTATATTGGGCCTGCCATACCTACGTCCCCAAACCTAAGCTGAGTTTGTGTATTCTGACTTCAGTCCTCAAAGTCCTGGGCCACACAACCTCCAGGCTGGGGCCCCTGGAGCCACACATTAGGTCTGTGCCTACCAAAGACATAGGAATTCTGCTCACTCCATTTTCAAAAATCGTACAAATTAGGAGAACTCTCCAAATTCCTCGAGGCCATCCCAATAATGTAGGTCTCCGGGGACAAACAAGGGCGGTCTGACACCACTGAGCATCTCCCTCCACTCATACCATAGATGGATGTCCCCAGAGAAGAAGATTGAACCAGACAGGACCCTAGGACATAAACGGATCCATTGCTTTGGTTTACAGGCATGTCTCCTCAAAAGTCTGGATTCCATGACCAGCTTAGGGGTTTTTCTGAGGCACCCATCAGAACAAATCTCGTCTCCACTAGGAAACTTGTGCATGGGAACTATATCAAAAGCTTAGGAGAACACTTCATGGTCCCGGTGCCACTGCCCTATTCCAAGGCCCTCATGGACACAAACAAACTTTAGGCCCCATTCTCAGGAAAGTCCATTTCAACTCAGCCACCCCGGTTGCTCCGGCAGAGCCATCCGATCTCAAGTGTCTTGTTGCTAGGAGACAATTAGAATGCGAGACAGGCTTCCCTGGCATCCATCCTTGAACGGTGCTCTGGATTCGTTCCATATGGGACGTCCTGGAGCTGCCCAACATGTCTCAATTGTCCCGCAGAAGGAATACTTGAAGGGGTTATCCCACAACTCCCAAAGTGGGAAAACCTCCATGGCCTTGAGATTCCGCTCCGTTCATGAAGGGGCAGTCATGCACCCGATACTCCAATCTGAGCCAACGTCTGATCCTCGCCGTGACTTCAGATGCATGAGATATTGTTTCAGATCTGCAGGAGTACCTGCCGTGCCCTGGCCGAAGGCCAATCTAGCTTGTGTTCTCAGACTTCTGTCCTCACACTCCTGGCCCAGAAGACCTCACGTTTGGCAATTCCAAACCTACAATGCAGCACTCTGTCTGTCCTCTAGAAAAAATACTTTGCCTAATGAGCTGCCCAGGTACCTCAAATAGGATAAACCTACACGGCACTTGACTATACCCAAATTATATAGTCTAACCTGAGCACTAATGCACTCTCTGACACAACCTGAGCCCGAACCTCCTGACCAACACCCAGGCAGCTGACCGCACAGTGAGCACATCAGACCCACCAAGGCCTTAGGTCGTCATCTATTCCCATTTGCGGTTTTCATGCTTCAGAACCTACACCATATCGCCAACCACTGCCCAGGGTTGAAAATGATGCAGAAATCAGAACTCTTTCTCCATGGCAAGAGAGCTTGTGCTTGGAATGTTGTCCAAAGTTCAGTGTCGTTGAAACCAATGTGGCCCATGAGACCCCGCCCATGATCGCGGGCCACTATGGTCACAAACACACATTGTGACCCTCAGCCTGAGCCCAGTCCTCAAGTAAGGCCTCTCAGTGGCTGGATGAAGAGACAGCATATAGGTCCTGCCATGCCCAAGCCACAATTTTTAACCATAGTTTGGGTTGTCCCTCCACTGTTCCCCAGGGCTCTGCTTTGGAATTCCTTTTTGGTTGGGACACCTGAGGTAACAAACCTGAAAGGAGACCTCCCATCCCAGAGATTGATGAAAAAGAATTCTGACCTGACCAAATCCACAGAGAGGAAGATTTGTCCATGGCCCATGAGGCCTCCCCACTTTCCACGGCCATCGTTGATTCAAAATCCATAGACAAAATCCTGAGCAAGCGCCTCTGACTCGCTCTTTCTTCATACCCTGAAGAGTTCTTCTCATGGGTTTTTAAATTGGGCCTGCCATATCTACGTCCCAAACCTAAGCCGAGATTGTATTTTCAGGTTTCTTTCCTCAAAGTCCTGGGGCACACCCTCCCGGCAGGAACCCCTGGAGCCACACATTAGACTGTGCCTACCCAATCCATGGGAATTCTGCCCATTCCATTGTCCAGAATCGTACAAATCAGGAGATCCCTCCAAAGTCCCGGAGGCCATCCCAATATTGTAGGTCTCCTGGGACAAACAAGGGCGGTCTGAAAGCAGCTGAGCATCTACCTCCACTCATATCATAGATGGATGTCCCCAGAGAAGAAGATTGAACCAGACAGGAACCTAGGCCATAATCGGATCCATTGCTTTGGTTTACAGGCATGTCTCCTCAAAAGCCTGGATTCCAATACAAGCATAGGGGGTTTTCTGAGGCACCCATCAGAACAAATTTCAACTCCACAAGGAAACTTGTGCTTGGGAGCTATGTCAAAAGCTTAGGAGAATAATTCAGGGTCCCGGTGCCACCACCCCATTCCAAGGCCCTCATGGACACAAACACACATTAGGCCCAATCCTCAGGAAAGTCCATTTCAACTCAGCCACCCCGGTTGCTCCCGCAGAGCTATCCGATCTCAACTGTCTTGTTGTTAGGAGAAAATTGTAATGCGAGGCAGGCTTCCCTGGCATCCATCCTCGAACGGTGCTCTGGAGTCATTCCATATTGGATATCCTGGAGGTGCCCAACAGGTCTCAATTGTCCCGCAGAAGGAATCCTTAAAGGGGGCATCCCAAAACTCCCAACGTGGGAAAACCTCCATGGCCTTGAGATTCTGCTCCGTTCATGAAGGGGAAGTCATGCACAGAAACTCCAACCTGAGCCATCGTCTGATCCTCGCTGATACTTCAGATACTTGAGATATTAGTTCAGATCTGCAGGGGGTAACTGCCATGCCGTCGGCCTGAAGCCCAAGTCTAGCTTGTATTCTCAGACTTCTGTCCTCACGCTCCTGACCTAGAAGTCCTCAAGTTTGGCAATTCTGGACCCACAATGCAGCACTCTGCCTGCCCTCAAAAAAAAAATATCTTGCCTAATGAGCTGCCCAGGCACCTCAAATGAGCATAAACCTACACGGCACTCGACTGTACCCAAGTTATATAGTCTATCCTGACCACTAATGTACTCTCTGACACAACCTGAGCGCAAACCTCCTGACCAACACCCAGTCAGCTGACTGCACAGTGAGCATATCAGACCCGCCATGGCCTTATGTCGTCATCTATACCCAACTGCGGATTTCAGGCTTTAGAACCTAGACCTTATCTCCAACCACTGCCCAGGGTTGAAAATGATGCAGAAATCAGAACTCTTTTCCCATGGCAAGAGAGCTTGTGCTTGGAATGTTGTCCAAAGTTCAGTGTATTTGAAACCAGTGCGGCCCATTAGGCCCCGCCCATGCTCACGGGCCACATTGGTCACAAACACACATTTTGACCCTCAGCCTGAGCCCAGTACTCAAGTAAGGCCTCTCAGTGGCTAGATGAAGAGAGAGCATATTGGGCCTGCCATGCCACTAGGCCCCAATTTTTAACTATAATTTGGGTTGTCCCTTCACTCTTCCCCAAGGCTCTGCTTTGGAATTCCTCTTTGTTTGGGACACCTAAGGTAACAAACCGGAAAGGAGACCTCCCATCCCACAGCTTGACGAAAAACAATTGGGACAGGGCCAAATCCACACAGAGGAAGATTCGTCCATGGCCCATGAGGCCTCCCCACAGTTCACGGCCATCGTTGATATAAAATCCAGAGACAACAGCCTGAGCAAGCACCTCAAACTCGCTCTTTCTTCATATCCTGAAGAGTTCTTCTCATGGATTGTAGATTGGGCCTGCCCTACCTACGTCCCCAAACCTAAGCTGAGTTTGTGTTTTCAGATTCTGTCCTCAAAGTCCTGGGCCACACACCCTCCAGGCTGGGGCCCCTGGAGCCACACATTAGGACTGTACCTACCCAATCCATGGGAATTCAGCCCATTCCACTGTCCAAAATTGTACAAATTTGGACAACACTCCAAAGTCCCCGAGGCCATCCCAATAGTGTAGGATTCCAGGAAAAACAAGGGCGGTCTGACACCAGCTGAGCATCTACCTCCACTCATACCATAGATAGATGTTCCCAGAGAAGAATATTGAACCAGACTGGACCCTAGGCCTTAATCGGATCCATTGCTTTGGTTTACAGGCATGTCTCCTCAAAAGCCTGGATTCCAATATCAGCATAGTGGGTTTTCTGAGCCACCCATCAGAACAAATCTCGTCTCCACAAGGAAACTTGTGCATGGGAGATATGTCAAAAGCTTAGGAGAATACTTCAGTGTCCTGGTGCCACCGCCCCATTCCAAGGCCCTCATGGACACACACACACACATTAGGCCCCATCCTCAGGAAAGTCCATTTCAATTCAGGCACCCCGGTTGCTCTCACAGAGCTATCCGATCTCAACTGTCTTGTTGCTAGGATAAATTGGAATGAGAGGCTGCCTTTCCTGGCATCCATTCTCGAACGGCGCTCTGGAGTCATTCCATATGGGATGTCCTGGAGCTCCCCAACAGGTCTCAAATGTCGCACAGGAGGAATCCTTAAAGGGGGAATCACACAACTCACAACGTGGGAAAACCTACATGGCCTTGAGATTCCACTCCGTTCATGATGGGGCAGTCATGCACAGAAACTCCAACCTGAGCCAACGTCTGATCCTCGCCATTACTTCAGATACTTGAGATATTAGTTCAGATCTGCAGGGGGTACCTACCGTGCCCTCGGCCTGAAGCCCAAGTCTAGCTTGTATTCTCAAACTTCTGTCCTCACACTCCTGACCTAGAAGTCCTCAAGTTTGTATATTCCGGACCCACAATGCAGCACTCTGCCTGCCCTCTAGAAAAAATATCTTGCCTAATGAGCTGCCCACGCACCTCAAATGAGCATAAACCTACAGGGCACTCGACTGTACCCAAATTATATAGTCTAACCTGACCACTAATGTACTCTCTGACACAACCTGAGCGCAAACCTCCTAACCAACACCCAGGCAGCTGACCGCACAGTGAGCATATCAGACCCGCCATGGCCTTATGTCGTCATCTATACCCAACTGCAGTTTTCAGGCTTCAGAACCTACACCTTATCTCCAACCACTGCCCAGGGTTGAAAATGATGCAGAAATCAGAACTCTTTATCCATGGCAAGAGAGCTTGTGCTTGGAATGTTGTCCAAAGTTCAGTGTAGTTGAAACCAGTGTGGCCCATGAGACCCCGCCCATGATCGCGGGTCACATTGGTCACAAACACAGCCTGAGCCCAGTCCTCAAGTAAGGCTTCTCAGTGGCTGGATGAAGAGACAGCATATAGGGCCTGCATGCCCCTAGCCACAATTTTTAACCATAGTTTGGGTTGTCCCTTCACTCTTCCCCAGGGCTCTGCTTTGGAATTCCACTTTGGTTGGGACACCTGAGGTAACAAACCTGAAAGGAGACCTCCCATCCCACAGATTGATGAAAAAGAATTCGGACCGGACCAAATCCACAGAGAGGAAGATTCATCCATGGCCCATGAGGCCTCCAACATTCCACGGCCATCGTTGATAAAAAATCCAGAGACAAAATCCTGAGCAAGCACCTCTGACTCGCTCTTTTTCATATTCTGAAGAGTTCTTCTCATGGGTTTTTAGTTTGGGCCTGCCATACCTTCGTCCCAAACCTAAGCCGAGTTTGTGTTTTCAGATTTCCGTCCTCAAAGACCTGGGGCAAACCCTCCCGGCTGGAGCCTCTGGAGCCACACATTAGACTGTGCCTACCAATCCATGGGAATTCTGCCCATACCATTGCCAAGAATCGTACAAATCAGGAGATCCCTCCAATGTCCCAAAGGCCATCCCAATAGTGTAGGTCTCCTGGGACAAACAAGGGCAGTCTGACAGCAGCTGAGCATCTACATCCACTCATATCATAGATGGATGTCCCCAGAGAAGAAGATTGAACCAGACAGGACCCTAGGCCATAATCGGATCCATTCCTTTGGTTTACAGTCATGTCTCCTCAAAAGCCTGGATTCCAATACGAGCATAGGGGGTTTCCTGAGGCACCCATCAGAACAAATCTCGCCTCTACAAGGAAACTTGTCCATGGGAGCTATGTCAAAGCTTAGGAGAATACTTCAGGTTCCTGGTGCCACCGCCCCATTCCAAGGCCCTCATGGACACAAACACACATTAGGCCCCATCCTCAGGAAAGTCCATTTCAACTCAGCCACCCCGGTTGCTCCCGCAGAGCTATCCGATCTCAACTGCCTGTTGTTAGGAAAAAATTGGAATGCGAGGCTGGCTTCCCTGGCATTCATCCTCGAACGGTGCTCTGGAGTCATTCCATATTGGATATCCTGGAGCTGCCCAACAGGTCTCAATTGTCCCGCAGAAGGAATCCTTGAAGGGGGCATCCCAGAACTCCCAACGTGGGAAAACCTACATGGCCTTGAGATTCCATTCCGTTCATGAAGGGGCAGTCATGCACAGAAACTCCAACCTGAGCCAAAGTCTGATCCTCGCCATTACTTCAGATACTTGAGATATTAGTTCAGATCTGCAGGGGGTACCTACCGTGCCCTCGGCCTGAAGCCCAAGTCTAGCTTGTATTCTCAAACTTCTGTCCTTACACTCCTGACCTAGAAGTCCTCAAGTTTGTATATTCCGGACCCACAATGCAGCACTCTGCCTGCCCTCTAGAAAAAATATCTTGCCTAATGAGCTGCCTGGACACCTCAAATGAGGATAAACCTACACGGCACTCGACTGTACCCACATTATATAGTCTAACCTGAACACTAATGCACTGTCTGACACAACCTGAGCCCGAACCTCCTGACCCACACCCAGGCAGCTGACCGCACAGTGAGCACATCAGACCCGTCATGGCCTTAGGTTGTCATCTCTTCCCAACTGCCGTTTTCATGCTTCAGAACCTCGACCTTATCTCCAACCACTGCCCAGGGTTGAAAATGATGCAGAAATCAGAACACCTTCCCCATGGCAAGAGACCTTGTGATTGGCATCTTGTCCAAAGTTCAGTGTAGTTGAAACCAGTGTAGCCCATGAGGCCCCGGCCATGCTCGTGGGCCACATTGGTCACAAACATACATTGTGACTCTCAGCCTGAGCCCAGTCTTCAAGTAAGACCTCTCAGTGGCTGGATAAAGAGACAGCATATTGGGCCTGCCATGCCCCTAGGCCCCAATTTTAACCATAGTTTGGGTTGTCCCTTCACTCATCCCTAGGGCTCTGCCTTGGATTTCCTCTTTGGTTGTTACACTTGAGGTAACCAACCTTAAAGGAGACCTCCCATCCCACTGCTTGACGAAAAACAATTGGGACCAGAACAAATCCACAGAGAGGAAGATTCATCCATGGCCCATGAGGCCTCCCCACATTCGACGGCCATCGTTGATACAAAATCCAGAGACGAAAGCCTGAGCAAGCGCCTCAGATTAATTCTTTCTTCATATCCTGAAGAGTTCTTCTCATGGTTTGTAGATTGGGCCTGCCATACCCACGTCCCCAAACATATGCTGAGTTTGTGTTTCAGACTTCTGTCCTCAAAGTCCTGGGCCAAACACCCTCCTGGCTGGGGCCCCTAGAGCCACTAATTAGGACTGTGTCTACCCAATCCATGGGAATTCTGCCCATTCCATTGTTGAAATCGTACAAATTAGGAGAACCCCCCAAAATCCCCGAGGCCATCCCAATAGTATAGGTCTCCGGGGACAAAAAAGGGCGGTCTGACAGCAGGTGAGCATCTACCTCCACTCATACCATAGATGGAGGTCCCCAGAGAAGAAGATTGAACCATACAGGACCCTAGGCCATTATCGGATCCATTGCTTTGGTTTACAGGCATGTCTCCTCAAAAGCCTGGATTCCAATACCAGCATAAGGGGTTTCCAAGGCACCCATCAGAACAATTATCCTCTCCACAAGGAAACTTGTGCATGGGAGCTATGCCAAAAGCTTAGGAGAATACTTCAGGGTCCCAGTGCCACCGCCCTATTCCAAGGCCCTCATGGACACAAACACATATTAGGTCCCATCATCAGGAAAGTCCATTTCAACTCAGCCACCCCGGTTGCTCGCCCAGAGCCATCTGATCTCAACTGTCTTGTTGCTAGGAGACAATTGTAATGGGATGCGGCTACCCTGGCATCCATCCTCGAAAGGTGCTCTGGAGTCATTCCAAATGGGATATACTGGAGCTGCTCAACAGGTCTCAAATGACCCACAGATATAATTCTTAAAAGGGGCATCCCACAACTCCCAACGTGGGAAAACCTCCATGGCCTTGAGATTCCGCTCCGTTCATGAAGGGGCAGTCATGCACAGAAACTCCAACCTGAGCCAACGTCTGTTCCTCACGGTGACTTCAGATGCATGAGATATTGGTTCAGATATGCAGGGGGTACCTGCCGTGCCCTCGCCCTGAAGCCCAAGTCTAGCTTGTGTTCTCAGACTTCTGTCCTCACACTCCTGGCCCAGAAGCCCTCAAGTTTGGCAATTACGGACCCACAATGCAGCACTCTGCCTGCACTCTATGAAAAATATCTTGCCTAATGAGCTGCCCAGGCACCTCAAAAGAGGATAAACCTACACGGCACTCGACTGTACCCAAATTATATAGTCTAACCTGAACACTAATGCACTGTCTGACACAACCTGAGCACGAACCTCCTGACCAACACTCAGGCAGCTGACCGCACAGTGAGCACATCAGACTTGCCATGGCCTTCGGTCGTCATCCCTTCCCAACTGCGGTTTTCAGGTTTCAGAACCTAGACCTTATCTCCAACCACTGCCCAGGGTTGAAAATGATGCAGAAATCAGAACTCCTTCCCCATGGCAAGAAACCTTGTTATTGGCATGTTGTCCAAAGTTCAGTGAAGTTGAAACCAGTGTGGCCCATGAGGCCCCGCCCATGCTCGTGGGCTACATTGGTCATAAACACACATTGTGACCCTCAGCTTTAGACCAGTCCTCAATTAAGGGCTCTCAGAAGCTGGATGTATAGACAGCATATTGGGCCTGCCATGCCACTAGGCCCCAATTTTTAACCATAGATTGGCTTGTCCCTTCACTCTTCCTGTTGGCTCTGCTTTGGAATGCCTCTTTTGTTGGGACACCTGAGGTAACAAACCTGAAAGGAGACCCCCCATCCCACAGCTTGACGAAAAACAATTGGGACCGGGCCAAATCCACAGAGAGGAAGATTCGTCCATGGCCCATGAGACCTCCCCACATTCCACGGCCATCGTTGATACAAAATCCAGATACAAAAGCATGAGCAAGCGCCTCAGATTTGGTCTTTCTTAATATCCTGAGGAGTTCTTCTAATGGTTTGTAGATTGGGCCACCCATACGTACGTCCCCAACCTATGCTGAGTTTGTGTTTTCAGACTTCTGTCCTCAAAGTCCTGGGTCACACACCCTCCAGGCTGGGGCCCCTGGAGCCACTCATTAGGACTGTTTCTAACCAATCCATGGGAATTCTGCACATTCCATTGTCTAAAATCGTACAAAATAAGAGGACCCTACAAATTCCTGAGTCCCTGCTTATAGTGTAGGTCTCCCGGGACAAACAAGGGGGATCTGACACCAGCTGAGCATCTACCTCCACTCATATCATAGATGGGTGTCCCCAGAGTTAAAGATTGAACCAGACAGGGCCTAGGGCATAATCGGATCCATTGCTTTGGTTTACAGGCATATCACCTCAAAAGCCTGGATTCCAATACGAGCATAGGGGGTATCCTGAGGCACCCATCAGAAAAATCTCGTCTCCACAAGGAAACTTGTGCATGGGAGCTATGTCAAAAGCTTAGGAGAATACTTCAGGGTCCTGGTGCCCCCTCCCCATTCCAAGGCCCTCATTTTCACAAACACACATTGGGCCCCATCCTCAGGAAGTCCATTTCAACTGGGCCAATTGGTTACTCATGCAGAGCCATCCGTACTCAACTCTCTTGTTACTAGGAGACAATTGGAATGCGAGGCGGGCTTCCCTGGCATACATCCTCCAACGGTGCTCTGGCGTCATTCCATATGGGATATCCTGGAGCTCCCAACAGGTCTCTATTGTCCCGCAGAAGGAATCCTTGAGGAGGCTTCCCACAACTCCCAACGTGGGGAAAACCTCCATGGCCTGAGATTCCGCTTCGTTCATGAAGGGGCAGTCATGCACAGAAACTCCAAATGAGCCAATGTCTGATCTTCGCCGTGACTTCAGATGCATGACATATTGGTTCAGATCTGCAGGGGGTACCTGCCGTGCCCTCGGCCTGAAGCCCAAGTCTAGCTTGTGTTCTCAGACTTCTGTCCTCACACTCCTGCCCCAGAAGCCATCAAGTTTGGCAATTCCGGACCCACAATGCAGCACTCTGCCTGCCCTCTAAAAAAATATCTTTCCTAATGAGCAGCCCAGGCAACTCAAATGAGGATAAACCTACACGGCACTCGACTGTACCCAAACTATATAGTCTAACCTGAGCACTAATGCACTGTGTGACACAATCTGAGCCCCAACCTCCTGACCAACACCCAGGCAGCGGACCGCACAGTGAGCAAATCAGACCCGCCAAGGCCTTAGGTTGTCATCTCTTCCCAAATGCCGTTTTTTAGGCTTCAGAAGCTATACCTTATCTCCAACCACTGCCCAGGGTTAAAAATGATGCAGAAATCAGAACACCTTAACCATGCAAGAGATCTTGTGATTGGCATCTTCTCCAAAGTTCAGTTTAGTTGAAACCAGTGTAGCCCATGAGGCCCCGGCCAGGCTCGCAGGACACAATGGTCATAAACATACATTGTGACTCTCAGCCTGAGCCCAGTCTTCAAGTAAGACCTCTCAGTGGCTGGATGAACAGACAGCATATTGGGCCTGCCATGCCCCTAGGCCCCTAATTTAAACCATAGTTTGGGTTGTCCCTTCACTCTTCTCTAGGGCTCTGCTTTGGAATTCCTCTTTGGTTGGGACACTTGAGGTAACAAACCTGAAAGGAGACTTCCCATCCCACAGCTTGACGAAAAACAATTGGGAACAAACCAAATCCAAAGAAAGGAAGATTCGTCCATTGCCCATGAGGCCTCCCCACATTCGACGGCCATCGTTGATACAAAATCCAGAGACAAAAGCCTGAGCAAGCGCCTCAGATTAATTCTTTCTTCATATCCTGAAAAGTTCTTCTCATGGTTTGTAGATTGGGCCTGCCATACCTACGTCCTCAAAGCTAAGCTGAGTTTGTGTTCTCAGACTTTTGTCCTCAAAGACCTGGGCCACACACCCTCCCGGCTGGGGCCCCTGCAGCCACTAATTAGGACAGTGTCTACCCAATCGATGGGAATTCTGCCCATTCCTTTGTCGAAATCGTACAAATTAGGAGAACCTTCCAAAATCCCCGAGGCCATCCCAATAGTGTAGTTCGCCGGGGACAAACAAGGGCGGTCTGACAACAGGTGAGCATCTACCTCCACTCATTCCATAGATGGATATCCCCAGAGAAGTAGCTTGAACCAGACAGGACCCTAGGCCATAATCGCATCCATTGCTTTGGTTTACAGGCTTGTCTCCTCAAAAGCCTGAATTCCAATACAAGCATAGGGGGTTTCCTGACACCCATCAGAAAAATCTCGTCTCCACAAGGAAACTTGGGCATGGGAGCTATTTCAAAAGTTTAGGAGAATACTTCAGTGTCCTGGTGCCACCTCCCCATTCCAAGGTACTCATGGACACAAACACACATTAGGCCCCATCCTCAGGAAAGTCCATTTCAACTCAGCCACCCCGGTTGCTCCCGCAGAACCATCCGATCTCAACTCTCTTGTTGCTAGGAGACAATTGGAATGCGAGGCGGGCTTCCCTGGCATCCATCCTCCAACGGTGCTCTGGCATCATTCCATATGGGATGTCCTGGAGCTGCCCAACAGATCTCAATTGTCCTGCAGAAGGAATCATTGAAGGTGGCATCCCAAAACTCCCAACGTGGGAAAACCTCCATGGCCTTGAGATTCCGCTCCGTTCATGAAGGGGCAGTCATGCACAGAAACTCCAACCTGAGCCAACGTCTGATCCTCGCGGTGACTTCAGATGCATGAGATATTGGTTCAGATATGCAGGGGGTACCTGCCGTGCCCTCGCCCTGAAGCCCAAGTCTAGCTTGTGTTCTCAGACTTCTGTCCTCACACTCCTGGCCCAGAAGCCCTCAAGTTTGGCAATTCCGGACCCACAATGCAGCACTCTGCCTGCACTCTATGAAAAATATCTTGCCTAATGAGCTGCCCAGGCACCTCAAAAGAGGATAAACCTACACGGCACTCGACTGTACCCAAATTATATATTCTAACCTGAACACTAATGCACTGTCTGACACAACCTGAGCCCGAACCTCCTGACCAACACTCAGGCAGCTGACCGCACAGTGAGCACATCAGACTTGCCATGGCCTTCGGTCGTCATCCCTTCCCAACTGCGGTTTTCAGGTTTCAGAACCTAGACCTTATCTCCAACCACTGCCCAGGGTTGAAAATGATGCAGAAATCAGAACTCCTTCCCCATGGCTAGAAACCTTGTTATTGGCATGTTGTCCAAAGTTCAGTGAAGTTGAAACCAGTGTGGCCCATGAGGCCCCGCCCATGCTCGTGGGCTACATTGGTCATAAACACACATTGTGACCCTCAGCTTTAGTCCAGTCCTCAATTAAGGGCTCTCAGAAGCTGGATGTATAGACAGCATATTGGGCCTGCCATGCCACTAGGCCCCAATTTTTAACCATAGATTGGCTTGTCCCTTCACTCTTCCTGTTGGCTCTGCTTTGGAATGCCTCTTTTGTTGGGACACCTGAGGTAACAAACCTGAAAGGAGACCCCCCATCCCACAGCTTGACGAAAAACAATTGGGACCGGGCCAAATCCACAGAGAGGAAGATTCGTCCATGGCCCATGAGACCTCCCCACATTCCACGGCCATCGTTGATACAAAATCCAGATACAAAAGCATGAGCAAGCGCCTCAGATTTGGTCTTTCTTAATATCCTGAGGAGTTCTTCTAATGGTTTGTAGATTGGGCCACCCATACGTACGTCCCCAACCTATGCTGAGTTTGTGTTTTCAGACTTCTGTCCTCAAAGTCCTGGGTCACACACCCTCCAGGCTGGGGCCCCTGGAGCCACTCATTAGGACTGTTCCTAACCAATCCATGGGAATTCTGCACATTCCATTGTCTAAAATCGTACAAAATAAGAGGACCCTACAAATTCCTGAGTCCCTGCATATAGTGTAGGTCTCCCGGGACAAACAAGGGGGATCTGACACCAGCTGAGCATCTACCTCCACTCATATCATAGATGGATGTCCCCAGAGTTAAAGATTGAACCAGACAGGGCCTAGGGCATAATCGGATCCATTGCTTTGGTTTACAGGCATATCACCTCAAAAGCCTGGATTCCAATACGAGCATAGGGGGTATCCTGAGGCACCCATCAGAAAAATCTCGTCTCCACAAGGAAACTTGTGCATGGGAGCTATGTCAAAAGCTTAGAAGAATACTTCAGGGTCCTGGTGCCCCCTCCCCATTCCAAGGCCCTCATTTTCACAAACACACATTAGGCCCCATCCTCAGGAAGACTATTTCAACTGGGCCAATCGGTTACTCATGCAGAGCCATCCGATCTCAACTCTCTTGTTGCTAGGAGACAATTGGAATGCGAGGCGGGCTTCCCTGGCATCCATCCTCCAATGGGGCTCTGGCGTCATTCCATATGGGATATCCTGGAGCTCCCAACAGGTCTCTATTGTCCCGCAGAAGGAATCCTTGAGGAGGCTTCCTACAACTCCCAACGTGGGGAAAACCTCCATGGCCTTGAGATTCCGCTTCGTTCATGAAGGGGCAGTCATGCACAGAAACTCCAAATGAGCCAACGTCTGATCTTCGCCGTGACTTCATATGCATGACATATTGGTTCAGATCTGCAGGGGGTACCTGCCGTGCCCTCGGCCTGAAGCCCAAGTCTAGCTTGTGTTCTCAGACTTCTGTCCTCACACTCCTGCCCCAGAAGCCATCAAGTTTGGCAATTCCGGACCCACAATGCAGCACTCTGCCTGCCCTCTAAAAAAATATCTTTCCTAATGAGCAGCCCAGGCAACTCAAATGAGGATAAACCTACACGGCACTCGACTGTACCCAAACTATATAGTCTAACCTGAGCACTAATGCACTGTGTGACACAATCTGAGCCCCAACCTCCTGACCAACACCCAGGCAGCGGACCGCACAGTGAGCAAATCAGACCCGCCAAGGCCTTAGGTTGTCATCTCTTCCCAAATGCCGTTTTTTAGGCTTCAGAAGCTATACCTTATCTCCAACCACTGCCCAGGGTTAAAAATGATGCAGAAATCAGAACACCTTAACCATGCAAGAGATCTTGTGATTGGCATCTTCTCCAAAGTTCAGTTTAGTTGAAACCAGTGTAGCCCATGAGGCCCCGGCCAGGCTCGCAGGACACAATGGTCACAAACATACATTGTGACTCTCAGCCTGAGCCCAGTCTTCAAGTAAGACCTCTCAGTGGCTGGATGAACAGACAGCATATTGGGCCTGCCATCCCCTAGGCCCAATATTTTAACCATAGTTTGGGTTGTCCCTTCACTCTTCCCTAGGGCTCTGCTTTGGAATTCCTCTTTGGTTGGGACACTTGAGGTAACAAACCTGAAAGGAGACTTCCCATCCCACAGCTTGACGAAAAACAATTGGGAACAAACCAAATCCACAGAGAGGAAGATTCGTCCATTGCCCATGAGGCCTCCCCACATTCGACGGCCATCGTTGATACAAAATCCAGAGACAAAAGCCTGAGCAAGCGCCTCAGATTAATTCTTTCTTCATATCCTGAAGAGTTTTTCTCATGGTTTGTAGATTGGGCCTGCCATACCTACGTCCTCAAAGCTAAGCTGAGTTTGTGTTCTCAGACTTTTGTCCTCAAAGACCTGGGCCACACACCCTCCCGGCTGGGGCCCCTGCAGCCACTAATTAGGACAGTGTCTACCCAATCGATGGGAATTCTGCCCATTCCTTTGTCGAAATCGTACAAATTAGGAGAACCTTCCAAAATCCCCGAGGCCATCCCAATAGTGTAGTTCGCCGGGGACAAACAAGGGCGGTCTGACAACAGGTGAGCATCTACCTCCACTCATTCCATAGATGGATATCCCCAGAGAAGTAGCTTGAACCAGACAGGACCCTAGGCCATAATCGCATCCATTGCTTTGGTTTACAGGCTTGTCTCCTCAAAAGCCTGAATTCCAATACAAGCATAGGGGGTTTCCTGACACCCATCAGAAAAATCTCGTCTCCACAAGGAAACTTGGGAATGGGAGCTATTTCAAAAGTTTAGGAGAATACTTCAGTGTCCTGGTGCCACCTCCCCATTCCAAGGTACTCATGGACACAAACACACATTAGGCCCCATCCTCAGGAAAGTCCATTTCAACTCAGCCACCCCGGTTGCTCCCGCAGAACCATCCGATCTCAACTCTCTTGTTGCTAGGAGACAATTGGAATGTGAGGCGGGCTTCCCTGGCATCCATCCTCCAACGGTGCTCTGGCGTCATTCCATATGGGATGTCCTGGAGCTGCCCAACAGATCTCAATTGTCCTGCAGAAGGGATCATTGAAGGGGGCATCCCAAAACTCCCAACGTGGGAAAACCTCCATGGCCTTGAGAATCCGCTCCGTTCATGAAGGGGCAGTCATGCACAGAAACTCCAACCTGATCCAACGTCTGATCCTTGCCGTGACTTCAGATGCATGAGATATTGTTTCAGAACTGCAAGGGGTACCTGCCGTGCCCTCGGCCTGAAGCCCAAGTCTAGCTTGTCTTCTCAGACTTCTGTCCTCACACTCCTGGCCCAGAAGCCCTCATGTTTGGCAATTCCGGACCCACAATGCAGCACTCTGCCTGCCCTCTAGAAAAAATATCTTTCCTAATGAGCAGCCCAGGCTCCTCAAATGAGAATAAATCTACACGGCACTCGACGGTACCCAAATTATATAGTCTAACTAGGGTACTAATACACTGTCTGACACAACCTGAAGCTGAGCCTCCTGACCAAGACCCAGCAGCTGACCGCACAGTGAGCACATCAGTCCCGCCAAGGCCTAGGTCGTCATTTCTTCCCAACTGCGGTTTTCAGGCTTCAGAACCTAGACCTTATCTCCAACCACTGCCCAGGGTTGAAAATGATGCAGAAATCAGAACTCCTTCACCATGGCAAGAGACCTTCTGATTGGCATCTTGTCCAAAGTTCAGTGTAGTTGAAACCAGTGTAGCCCATGAGCACCCGGCCATGCTCGCGGGCCACATTGGTCACAAACACACATTGTGACTCTCAGCTCAGCCCAGTCCTCAAGTAAGTCCTCTCAGTGGCTGGATGGAGAGACAGCATATTGGGCCTGCCATGCCCATATGCCCCAATTTTTAACCATAGTTTGGGTTGTCCCTTCACTCTTCCCTAGGTCTCTGGTTTGCAATTCCTCTTTGGTGGGGGCACATTAGGTAACAACACTGAGAGGAGACCTCCCATCCCACAGCTTGACGAAAAACAATTGGGACTGGACCAAATCCACAGATAGGAAGATTCGTCCATGGACCATGAGGCCTCCCCACATTCCACTGCCATCGTTGATACAAAATCCAGAGACAATAGCCTGAGGAATCGCCGCAGATTCGCTCTTTCTTCATATCCTGAAGAGTTCTTCTCATGGTTTGTAGATTCGGCCTGCCATACCTACATCCCCAAACCTAAGCTGAGTTTGTGTTTTCAGATTTCTGTCCTCAAAGTCCTGGGCCACACACCCTCCAGGCTGGGGCCCCTGGAGCCACATATTAGGACTGTGCCTACCCAATACGTGGGAATTCTGCCCACTTCATTTTCCAAAATCGTACAAATTAGCAGAACTCTCCAATGTACCCGAGGCCATCCCAATAGTATAGGTCTCCCAGCACAAACAAGGGCGGTCTGACACCAGCTGAAATCTACCTCCACTCATACCATAGATGGATGTCCCCAGAGAAGAAATTGAACTACACAGGACCCTAGGCCATAATCGGAACCATTGCTTTGGTTTACAGGCCTGTCTCCTCAAAAGTCTGGAATCCAATACCAGCAGAGGGGGTTTCCGGAGGCACCCATCAGAACAAATCTCGTCTCCACAAGGAAACTTGTGCATTGGAGCTATGTCAAAAGCTTTGGAGAATACTTCAGGGTCCCGGTGCCACTGACCCATTCCAAGGCCCTCATGGACACAAATACACATTAGGACCCATCCTCAGGAATGTCCATTTCAACAGCCACCCTTGTTGTTCCCGCAGAGCTATCCGATCTCAACTGTATTGTTGCTAGGAGACAATTGGAATGCGAGGCGGGCTTCCCTGGCATCCATCCTCCAATGCTGCTCTGGATTCATTCCATATGGCATGTCCTGGAGCTGCCCAACAGGTCTCAATTGTCAGGCAGAAGGAATCCTTGAAGGGGGCATCCCAAAACTCCCTACGTGGGAAAACCTCCAAGGCCTTGAGATTCCGCTCCGTTCATGAAGGGTCAGTCATACACAGAAACTCCAACCTGAGCCAACCTCTGATCCTCGCCGTGATTCAGATGCTTGAGATATTGGTTCCGATCTGCAGGGGGTACCTGCCGTGCCCTCGGCCTGAAGCCCAAGTCTAGCTTGTCTTCTCAGACTTCTGTCCTCACACTCCTGGCCCAGAAGCCCTCATGTTTGGCAATTCCGGACCCACAATGCAGCACTCTGCCTGCCCTCTAGAAAAAATATCTTTCCTAATGAGCAGCCCAGGCTCCTCAAATGAGAATAAATCTACACGGCACTCGACGGTACCCAAATTATATAGTCTAACTAGGGTACTAATACACTGTCTGACACAACCTGAAGCTGAGCCTCCTGACCAAGACCCAGCAGCTGACCGCACAGTGAGCACATCAGTCCCGCCAAGGCCTAGGTCGTCATTTCTTCCCAACTGCGGTTTTCAGGCTTCAGAACCTAGACCTTATCTCCAACCACTGCCCAGGGTTGAAAATGATGCAGAAATCAGAACTCCTTCACCATGGCAAGAGACCTTCTGATTGGCATCTTGTCCAAAGTTCAGTGTAGTTGAAACCAGTGTAGCCCATGAGCACCCGGCCATGCTCGCGGGCCACATTGGTCACAAACACACATTGTGACTCTCAGCTCAGCCCAGTCCTCAAGTAAGTCCTCTCAGTGGCTGGATGGAGAGACAGCATATTGGGCCTGCCATGCCCATATGCCCCAATTTTTAACCATAGTTTGGGTTGTCCCTTCACTCTTCCCTAGGTCTCTGGTTTGCAATTCCTCTTTGGTGGGGGCACATTAGGTAACAACACTGAGAGGAGACCTCCCATCCCACAGCTTGACGAAAAACAATTGGGACTGGACCAAATCCACAGATAGGAAGATTCGTCCATGGACCATGAGGCCTCCCCACATTCCACTGCCATCGTTGATACAAAATCCAGAGACAATAGCCTGAGGAATCGCCGCAGATTCGCTCTTTCTTCATATCCTGAAGAGTTCTTCTCATGGTTTGTAGATTCGGCCTGCCATACCTACATCCCCAAACCTAAGCTGAGTTTGTGTTTTCAGATTTCTGTCCTCAAAGTCCTGGGCCACACACCCTCCAGGCTGGGGCCCCTGGAGCCACATATTAGGACTGTGCCTACCCAATACGTGGGAATTCTGCCCACTTCATTTTCCAAAATCGTACAAATTAGCAGAACTCTCCAATGTACCCGAGGCCATCCCAATAGTATAGGTCTCCCAGCACAAACAAGGGCGGTCTGACACCAGCTGAAATCTACCTCCACTCATACCATAGATGGATGTCCCCAGAGAAGAAATTGAACTACACAGGACCCTAGGCCATAATCGGAACCATTGCTTTGGTTTACAGGCCTGTCTCCTCAAAAGTCTGGAATCCAATACCAGCAGAGGGGGTTTCCGGAGGCACCCATCAGAACAAATCTCGTCTCCACAAGGAAACTTGTGCATTGGAGCTATGTCAAAAGCTTTGGAGAATACTTCAGGGTCCCGGTGCCACTGACCCATTCCAAGGCCCTCATGGACACAAATACACATTAGGACCCATCCTCAGGAATGTCCATTTCAACAGCCACCCTTGTTGTTCCCGCAGAGCTATCCGATCTCAACTGTATTGTTGCTAGGAGACAATTGGAATGCGAGGCGGGCTTCCCTGGCATCCATCCTCCAATGCTGCTCTGGATTCATTCCATATGGCATGTCCTGGAGCTGCCCAACAGGTCTCAATTGTCAGGCAGAAGGAATCCTTGAAGGGGGCATCCCAAAACTCCCTACGTGGGAAAACCTCCAAGGCCTTGAGATTCCGCTCCGTTCATGAAGGGGCAGTCATGCACAGAAACTCCAACCTGAGCCAACGTCTGATCCTCGCCGTGACTTCAGATGCATGAGATATTGGTTCAGATCTGCGGGTGTACCTTCTGTGTCCTCGGCCTGAAGCCCAATTCGAGCTTGTGTTCTCAGACTTCTGTCCTCACACTCCTGGCCCAGAAGCCCTCATGTTTGGCAATTCCGGACCCACAATGCAGCACTCTGCCTGCCCTCTAGAAAAAATATCTTTCCTAATGAGCAGCCCAGGCTCCTCAAATGAGAATAAATCTACACGGCACTCGACGGTACCCAAATTATATAGTCTAACTAGGGCACTAATACACTGTGTGACACAACCTGAAGCTGAGCCTCCTGACCAAGACCCAGGCAGCTGACCGCTCACTGAGCTTATCAGACCCGCCATGGCCTTAGGTCGTCATCTCTTCCCAACTGCTGCTTTTCAGGCTTCAGGACCTAGACCTTATCTCCAACCACTGCCCAGGGTTGAAAATGATGCAGAAATCAGAACACCTTCCCCATGGCAAGAGACCTTGTGATTGGCATGTTGTCCAAATTCCAGTGTAGTTGAAACCAGTGTGGCCCATGAGCCGCGCCCATGCTCGCGGGCCACATTGGTCACAAACACACATTGTGACCCTCAGCCTGTGCCCAGTTATCAAGTAAGGCCTCAGTTGCTGGATGAAGAGACAGCATATTGGGCCTGCCATGCCCGTAGGCCCCAATTTTTAACCATAGTTTGGTTTGTCCCTTCACTCTTCCCCAGGCCTCCTCTTTGGAATTCCTCTTTGGTTCGGACACCTGAGGTAATAAACCTGAAAGGAGACCTCCCTTCCCACAGATTGACGAAAAAAATTGGGACTGGGCCAAATCCACAGAGAGGAAGATTCGTCCATGGCCCATGAGGCCTACCAACATTCCACGGCCATCGTTGATACAAAATCCAGAGACAAACGCCTGAGCAATTCCTCAGAATCGCTCTTTCTTCATCAACTGAAGAGTTCTTCTCATGGTTTGTAGATTGGGCCTGCCAAACCTACGTCCCCAAACCTAAGCTGAGTTTGTGTTTTCAGAATTCTGTCCTCAAAGTCCTGGGCCACACACCCTCCAGGCTGGGGCCCCTGGAGCCACACATTAGGACTGTGCCTACCCAATCCATGGGAATTCTGCACATTCCATTGTCCAAAATCATACGAATTAGGAGAACTCTCCAAAGTCCCCGAGGCCATCCCAATACTGTAGGTCTCCGGGGACAAACAAGGGCGGTCTGACACCAGGTGAGCATCTACCTCCACTCATTCCATAGATGGATATCCCCAGAGAAGAAGATTGAACCAGACAGGCCGTAGGCCATAATCGGATCCATTGCTTTCGTTTACAGGCATGTCTCCTCAAAAGCCTGAATTCCAATACCATCATAAGGGGTTTCCTGAGGCACCCATCAGAACAAATCTCGTCTCCAAATTGAAACTTGTGCATGGGAGCTATGTCAAAAGCTTAGGAGAATACTTCAGGGTCCTGGTGCAACCTCCCCATTCCAAGGCCCTCATGGACACAAACACATATTAGGCCCCATCCTCAGGAAAGTCCATTTCAACACAGCCACCAAGGTTTCTCCCGCAGAGCCATCCGATCTCAACTCTCTTGTTGCTAGGAGACAATTGGAATGTGAGGCGGGCTTCCCTGGCATCCATCCTCCAAAGTTGCTCTGGCGTCATTCCATATGGGATGTCCTGGAGCTGCCCAACAGGTCTCTATTATCCCGCAGAAGGAATCCTTGAAGGGGGCATCCCACAACCCCAACGTTGGAAAACCTGCATGGCCTTGAGATTCAGCTCTGTTCATGAAAGGGCAGTCTTGCACAGAAACTCCAATCTGATCCAACGTCTGATCCTTGCCGTGACTTCAGATGCATGAGATATTGGTTCAGATCTGCAGGGGGGTAACTGCCATGCCCTCGGCCTGAAGCCCAAGTGTAGCTTGTGTTCTCAAACTTCTGTCCTCACACTCCTGGCCCAGAAGCCCTCAAGTTTGGCAATTCCGGACCCACAATGCAGCACTCTGCCTGCCCTCTAAAAAAATATCTGGCCTAATGAACAGCCCAGGCACCTCAAATGAGGATAAACCTACACGGCACTCGACTGTACCCAAAATATATAGTCTAACCTGAGCACTAATGCACTGTGTGACACAAATGAGCCCGAACCTCCTGACCAACACCCAGGCGGCTGACCGCACAGTGAGCACTTCAGACCCGCCATGGCCTTTGGTCGTCATCTCTTCCCAAGTGCGGTTTTCATGCTTCGAAACCTAGACCTTATTTCCAACCACTGCCCAGGTTTGAAAATGATGCAGAAATCAGAAATCCTTACCCATGGCAAGAGAGCTTGTGATTGGTATGTTGTCCAAAGTCCAGTGCAGTTGAAATCAGTGTGGCCCATGAGGCCCCGCCCATGCTCCCGGGACACATTGGTCACAAACACACATTGTGACCCTCAGCCTGAGACCAGTCTTCAAGTAAGGTCTCTCAGTGGCTGATGAAGAGACAGCATATTGGGCCTTGCATGCCCCTAGGCCCAAATTTTTAACCATATTTGGGTTGTCCCTTCTCACTTCCCTAGGGCTCTGCTTGGAATTCCTCTTTCTTTGGGACACCTAAGGTAACAAACCTGAAAGGGGACCTCCATCCCACAGCTTGACGAAAAACAATTGGGACCGGGCCAAATCCACAGAGAGGAATATTCGTCCATGTCCCATGATGCCTCCCCATATACCACGGACATCGTTGATACAAAATCCAGAGACAAAAGCCTGAGCAAGCGCCTCAGACTCGTTCTTTCTTCATATCCTGAAGAGTTCTTCTCATGGTTTGTAGATTGGTCCTGCCATACCTATGTCCCCAAACCTAAGCTGAGTCTGTGTTTTCAGACGTCTGTCCTCAAAGTCCTGGGCCACACACCCTCCAGGCTGGGGCCCCTGGAGCCACACATTAGGACTGTGCCTACCAATCCATGAGAATTCTGCCCATTCCATTGTCCAAAATCGTACAAATTAGGAGAAACCTCCAAAGTCCCTGAGGCCATCCCAATTGTGTAGGTCGCCCGGAACAAAGATGGGCTGTCTGACACCAGCTGATAATCTACCACCACTCAGACTATACATGGATGTCCCCAGAGGAGAAGATTGAACCACACAGGACCCTAGGCTATAATAGGATCCAATGCCTTGGTTTACAGGCATGTCTACTCAAAAGCCTGATTCCAATATGAGCATAGGGGTTTTGCTGAGGCACCTAGCAGAACTCATCTCGTCTCCACAAGGAAACCTGTGCATGGGAGCCATCCAAAGCATAGGAGAGTACTCAGGGTCCCGGGGTCACCGCCCCATTCCAAGGCCCTCATGGACACAAAAACACATTAGGAACCATCCTCAGGAAAGTCCATTTCAACTCAGCCACCCCGGTTGCTCCCACAGAGCCATCAGCTCTAAACTGTCTTGTTGCCAGGAGACAATTGGAATGCGAGGCGGGCTTCCCAGGCATCCATCCTCGAACGGTGCTCTGGAGTCATTCCATATGGGATGTCCTGGAGCTGTCCAACAGGTCTCAATTGTCCCGCAGAAGGAATCCTTGAAGGGGGCATCCCACAACTCCCAACGTGGGAAAACTTCAGTGGCCTCAGATTCCGCTCCCTTCATGAAGCGGCCGTCATGCACGGAAACTCCGACCTGAGCCAACGTCTGACCTCGCCCTGACTTCAGATGCATGAGTATTGGTTCAGATCTGCAGGGGGTACCTGCCGTGCCCTCGGCCTGAAACCCAAGCATAGCTTGTCTTCTCAGACTTCCGTCCTCACACTCCTGCCCCCGAAGCCCTCAAGTTTGGCAATAACGGACCCACAATGCAGCACTCTGCCTGCCCTCTACAAAAGAATTATTGCCTCATGAGCTGCCCAGGCACCTTCAATGAGGATAAACCTCCACAGCACTCGACTTCACCCAAATTATATAGTCTAACCTGGGCACTAATGCACTGTCGGACACAACCTGAGCCCGGACCTCCTGACCAACACCCAGAAAGCAGGCCGCACACTGAGCACATAAGACCCGCCATGGCCTTAGTTCATCATCTCTTCCCTACCTCCGTTTTCAGGCCTCAGAACCGAGACATTATCTCCAATCACTGCCCATGGGTGAGTTTGATGCAGAAATCAGAACACCTTCTTACCCATGGTAAGAAACGTTGTGGTTGGCATGTCGTCCAACGTTCAGTGTAGGAGAAACCAGCATTCACCCTGAGGCCCCGCCCATTCTTGAGTGCGACAAGGGCATATACATGCATTGTGACCCTCAGCATGAGTCCTGTCCTCTAGTAAGTCGTCTCTGTGACTGGACCTTTAGATGTGATAATGGGCTTGATATGTCCCTAAGCCCCAATTTTTAACTAGATTTCTGATTGTCCAGGCACCCCCCCCCAGGGCTTTACTCTGGAATCCCTCATTCGGTGGGACACCGGAGGGTAAAAAGAAAACAACATCAAAAAAAAAAAAAAAAACAAAAAAAAAAGAATTCTTCCATCCCACAGAGTGACCCCAAACGCTTTGGACTGGACCATCCACCAGGAAGTACGACTCGTCCACTTCCCATGAAGTCATCCAGAAATTTCACGACCATGAGTGACACGATATCCAGAGACAAAAACTTGAGCAAGAGCCTCACACTCACCTTTTTCTCAAATCCCGAAATGTTCTCCTCATGTTCTGTAGATAAGTCCTGCCATACCTATGACCTGAAACATAAGCCAAGTTTGTGTTTTCAGACAACGATCCAAAAAGCCCTGGCCTACACAACCTACAGGCTCAGGCCCCTGGAGCCAAACCTGAGGACTGTACTTGCCCTCTTCAAGGGAATTGTATGTGCCTATTCCAATGGCCACATCCCTTCTAATAGGATAAACCTCCACAGTCCCTGATCCATCTCATTATTGGTGCCTTTCCAGGTAAAACAGGGGCAATCTGAGCCCATCTGAGCACCTACCTGTACTCAGACCCATAGACAGATGTCCCCAGAGGTAAAAAGGAAAGAACAGGCCCCTAGGCACTAATCATATCCATTGCTTTGGTTTCCAGGCATCTCTCCTCAGAGGCCTGGATTTCAAAACCAGCATATGGCTGTTTCTTGACTCACCCATCAGAAAACATCTCATCTACACATGGGAAACTTGCACGTTGGAGCTGTGTCAAAGCCTCTGTTTAGGAGAACCCTTCAGGGCCCCAGTGCCACCGCTTCATTCCAAGGTCTCCATAGACACAAAAGCACATTAGGACCCATCCATAGGAGAGTCCATTTCAACTCAGCCTCCTCGGTTGATCCCCCAGATCCAGCAGATCTAACCTGTCTTGTTTCTAGGAAACAATTGGAATGCGAGGTGGGCTTCCCAGCCATGCATCCTTAGAACCCTGCTCAGAATCATTGGCCTGGAGCCAAACAACAGGTCTCAATTGTCCTGCAGAAGACACTTTGCAGTTTGGAGCTTCTCACAAATCCCATCGTGGGAAAACCCCCATGGCCTCGTGATGCCGCCCCTTCGTGAAGGGGCCATCAGGGACAGAAACACCAACTTGAGCGATCGTCTGATCCTCGCCCTGACTTCAGATGCACGAGATCTCGATTCAGGTCTGTAGATTGTGCCATCGCTGATACAAAATCCAGAGACAGAAACCTGAGCAAGCGCCTCCGACTCGCACTTTCTTCATATCCTGAAGAGTTCTTCTCATGGTTTGTAGATCGGATCTGCCATACCAACGTCCCCAAACCTAAGCTGAGTGTGTGTTTACAGACTTCTGTCCTCAAAGGCCAGGGCCACACACCCTCCAGGCTGGGGCCCCTGGAGCCACACATTAGGACTGTGCCTACCAATCCATGGGAATTCTGCCCATTCCATTGTCCAAAATCGTACAAATTAGGAGAAACCTCCAAAGTCCCTGAGGCGATCCCAATCGTGTAGGTCGCCCGGAACAAACAAGGGCTGTCTGACACCAGCTGATAATCTACCACCACTCAGACTATACATGGATGTCCCCAGAGGAGAAGATTGAACCACACAGGACCCTAGGCCATAATAGGATTCAATGCCTTGGTTTACAGGCATGTCTCCTCAAAAGCCTGATTCCAATACGAGCATAGGGGTTTTGCTGAGGCACCTAGCAGAACTCATCTCGTCTCCACAAGGAAACCTGCACATGGGAGCCATCCAAAGCATAGGAGAGTACTCAGGGTCCCGGGGCCACCGCCCCATTCCAAGGCCCTCATGGACACGAAAACACATTAGGAACCATCCTCAGGAAAGTCCATTTCAACTCAGCCACCCCGGTTGCTCCCGCAGAGCCATCAGATCTAAACTGTCTTGTTGCTAGGAGACAATTGGAATGCGAGGCGGGCTTCCCAGGCATCCATCCTCGAACGGTACTCTGGAGTCATTCCATATGGGATGTCCTGGAGCTGTCCAACAGGTCTCA
This sequence comes from Mustela nivalis, assembly GCF_964662115.1. NCBI lineage: Eukaryota > Metazoa > Chordata > Mammalia > Carnivora > Mustelidae > Mustela > Mustela nivalis. Next base: position 2,781 of record NW_028134262.1, on the reverse strand, counting down.
ATTGTCCCGCAGAAGGAATCCTTGAAGGGGGCATCCCACAACTCCCAACGTGGGAAAACTTCAGTGGCCTAGAGATTCCGCTCCCTTAATGAAGCGGCCGTCATGCACGGAAACTCCGACCAGAGCCAACGTCTGATCCTCGCCCTGACTTCAGATGCATGAGTATTGGTTCAGATCTGCAGGGGGTACCTGCCGTGCCCTCGGCCTGAAACCCAAGTCTAGCTTGTCTTCTCAGACTTCCGTCCTCACACTCCTGTCCCCGAAGCCCTCAAGTTTGGCAATTCCGGACCCAAAATGCAGCACTCTGCCTGCCCTCTAGAAAAAATTATTGCCTCATGAGCTGCCCAGGCACCTTCAATGAGGATAAACCTCCACAGCACTCGAATTCACCCAAATTATATAGTCTAACCTGGGCACTAATGCACTGTCGGACACAACCTTAGCCCGGACCTCCTGAACAACACCTGGAAAGCAGACCGCACACTGAGCACATAAGACCCGCCATGGCCTTAGGTCATCATCTCTTCCCTACCTCCGTTTTCAGGCCTCAGAACCGAGACATTATCTCCAATCACTGCCCAGGGGTGAGTGTGATGCAGAAATCAGAACACCTCCTTACCCATGGTAAGAAACCTTGTGGTTGGCACGTCGTCCAACGTTCAGTGTAGGAGAAACCAGCATTCACCCTGAGGCCCCGCCCATTCTTGAGTGCGACAAGGGCATAAACACGCATTGTGACCCTCAGCATGAGTCCTGTCCTCTAGTAAGTCCTCTCAGTGACTGGACCATTAGATGTGATAATGGACTTGATATGTCCCTAAGCCCCAATTTTTAACCAGATTTCTGATTGTCCAGTCACCCCCCCGCCCAGGGCTCTACTCTGGAATCCCTCATTCGGTGGGACACCTAAGGTTAAAAAGAAAACAACCTCAAAAAAAAACAAAACAAAACAAAAAAAACGGAATTCTTCCATCCCACAGAGTGACCCCAAATGCTTTGGACTGGGTCAAACCACCAGGAAGTACTACTCGTCCATTTCCCATGAAGTCATCCAGAAATTTCACGACCATGAGTGACACGATATCCAGAGACAAAAACTTGAGCAAGAGCCTCACACTCGCCCTTTTCTCAAATCCCGAAATGTTCTCCTCATGTTCTGTAGATAAGTCCTGCCATACCTATGACCTGAAACATAAGCCAAGTTTGTGTTTTCAGACAACTGTCCAAACAGCCCTGGCCTACACAACCTACAGACTCAGGCCCCTGGAGCCAAACCTGAGGACTGTACTTGCCCTCTCCAAGGGAATTGTGTGTGCCCATTCCAATGGCCACATCCCTTCTAATAGGATAAACCTCCAAAGTCCCTGATCCATGTCATTAGTGGTGGCTTCCCAGGTAAAACAGGGGCAATCTGAGCCCATCAGAGCACCTACCTGTACTCAGACCCATAGACAGATGTCCCCAGAGGTAAAAAGGAAAGAACAGGCCCCTAGGCACTAATCATATCCATTGCTTTGGTTTCCAGGCATCTCTCCTCAGAGGCCTGGATTTCAATACCAGCATATGGCTGTTTCTTGACTCACCCATCAGAAAACATCTCATCTACACATGGGAAACTTGCACGTTGGAGCTGTGTCAAAGCCTCTGTTTAGGAGAACCCTTCTGGGCCCCAGTGCCACCTCTTCATTCCAAGGTCTCCATAGACACAAAAGCACATTAGGACCCATCCATAGGAGAGTCCATTTCAACTCAGCCTCCTCGGTTGCTCCCCCAGATCCAGCAGATCTAACCTGTCTTGTTTCTAGGAGACCATTGGAATGCGAGGTGGGCTACCCAGCCATGCATCCTTAGAACCCTGCTCAGAATCATTGGCCTGGAGCCAAACAACAGGTCTCAATTGTTCTGCAGAAGACACTTTGCAGTTTGGAGCTTCTCACAAATCACATCGTGGGAAAACTCCCATGGCCTCGTGATGCCGCCCCTTCGTGAATGGGCCATCAGGGACAGAAACACCAACTTGAGCGATCGTCTGATCCTCGCCCTGACTTCAGATGCACGAGATCTCGATTCAGGTCTGTAGATTGTGCCATCGCTGATACAAAATCCAGAGACAAAAACCTGAGCAAGCGCCTCAGACTCGCACTTTCTTCATATCCTGAAGAGTTCTTCTCATGGTTTGTAGATCGGATCTGCCATACCAACGTCGCCAAACATAAGCTGAGTTTGTCTTTTCAGACTTCTGTCCTCAAAGTCCAGGGCCACACACCCTCCAGGCTGGGGCCCCTGGAGCCACACATTAGGACTGTGCCTACCAATCCATGGGAATTCTGCCTATTCCATTGTCCAAAATCGTACAAATTAGGAGAAACCTCCAAAGTCCCTGAGGCCATCCCAATCGCGTAGGTCGCCCGGAACAAACAAGGGCTGTCTGACACCAGCTGATAATCTACCTCCACTCATACCATAAATGGATGTCCCCAGAGGAGAAGATTGAACCAGACAGGACCCTAGGCCATAATAGGATCCATTGCCTTGGTTTACAGGCATGTCTCCTCAAAAGCCTGATTCCAATACGAGCATAGGGGTTTTGCTGAGGCACCCAGCAGAACTCATCTCGTCTCCACAAGGAAACCTGTGCATGGGAGCCATGTCCAAAGCATAGGAGAGTACTTCAGGGTCCCGGTGCCACCGCCCCATTCCAAGGCCCTCATGGACACAAAAACACATTAGGACCCATCCTCTGGGGAGTCCATTTCAACTCAGCCACCCCGGTTGCTCCCG